>NC_086331.1:314111-346111 GCF_032445375.1 Bacillus rossius redtenbacheri
GTTTCACCATGATCAACCCCCACAAACTTAAACGGGAAGCCTTTAGGCCTTGTCATGATGTATTCTGGACTTGTCTGGCGTGATTGTTTCCAGTCTGGTCAAGATGTCATTTTGGTATTGTCTGATGTTTTGGCTCCTGGCATTGAAACGATGTCATTCCGGCCTTGTCATGTTGTCGTCTGGACTTGTTTGATTTGCTGACTTCGGGTCTTGTCAAAATGTCATTCCATTTCTTGACATGATATCTTCTGAACTTGGTTAAACTGTTGGCTTCTGGTATTATCAAGATACAATCCCAGTATTCTCATGATAACTTCCGAACTTGTCAACGAGAAGACTTCAGGTCTTGCCATGATGTCTTTCGGACTGTCTAAAGTGTTGGTTTCCAGTATTTATTTTCCGTTTTTCGAGGTGTCTTTCAGTCTTGTCATAATGTTTTCCAGACTTATCCACGGGGAATTTTTCGGCCTGTGCCAAATTCATGACACCTGTAGTGTTTTATTTTACTTTAACGAATTCGTATTTTAACCTTTGACAATTTTTGACCCTTATTTGTTTTCTTAATTTTTTTCTGACATGTTATTTCGCCATTCTCATAAGAGGCTTGGACGCTAACCGTGTCGCCTCACCCAGCCACAGCCTTGTGCCCGCGGCCTCAACCGTTCGCAGACCATACTGGCTCCGGCCTTCTATTTCTCTCGCTCCTCCACACGTACTGTCTGTACTGTCTCCGTTCCCCGTGCAGGGGGCCGCGCTTTCGGACACAGCCAGAGCTTCCGGTGCACACGCATACCCCAGCATCCTCCACTCCCCTCCCGGGGCCTGAAATTGCTGTGCTACGTTAAGACAAACGCCCCACCATATTTGGGACCCTTGCCTCTTTCTTAGTCGAGCATCCCATACAACCCTCGGGAGATTTTCAAAATCTATGCATGCAACCCATTCTGTCGGACCCGTTCGCAACCTGCGGACCAATTGAGGAAGTAAACATTGGATTCCTGGTGATTCTAAGGTAAGGCCATGAGGAAGAGCCACCTCCACACTCCCTTTACTAGCCTTCGGACTACACCTGAGCTCGGCGCGCCATCTACCGGTCTTTTCGGAAACTTAGTCCTATAGTTCGCTGTGTCGCCACACAGAGCCATGTTATGGCTTATCAGTTATTTCATGCCCCCCTCCACCTCCTGGGTTCCTTTTCAGTTCTGTGGGTGAGCCACCACCAACCCAACCAAAATAAATTGACTACTCGACTGAGTCCAGCGCCTATCCACTTTTACCCTTCCGTGCCTACTTCTTAAAGTTCCCTCCCTTTTGGACCCATACCCTCAGGCTTGGACTGCTCTGCTGCGGGTACTTCTTTCGCCACCCCGCGCACTTATACATGAAGTTTCCTTAGCCCCATGGCTCTCGGCGTCACGCTAGGAGATTTTTCTGTATCACGGTCACCTCCGGACGCGCTGTAGATACGCCATGTAGTCGTATAAGAATGGGTTAGCTATCCCACAAAAACAAATTATTTTAGGTGTGTAGTTTTTTTGCTGGTTTTTTTGTTATTACTTTTCTTTTGTGTTTTCACTGGTGTTGTATATTCTACCAAGCATGAATGCTCCGGCACTCCTACTTTTCCTCATCATGTCTCATGTTCTGAGGGCATGACTTAGACCCACATAATTGTGGATTTAACTCTACTCACTTATACATAAGGAAATCACTAAATTTTTATTCTCTACAACAGCATCAGGGCAAAGTACTGAACATGTTCTGGTGAGATTACATACTTATAAATAGACTATATCTAATGCTAAGACCTTGCTTTAAGCACATGTTCAAGGGCCCTTCTATTTTTTCTTTTTCTGACAACTTCAATTGTTTATGTCTTTTTTTAAAACTCTAAATTTAAAAGGAACTTTACAAGAGAAAAGATCTGTAAAATATATGGTATCAGAATAAAACTTATGTTTGTTTTTTATTTCTTTAACAATAAACCTAGGTCATTATAAAGAATCAGATTCACTAAGCAAATATTATTTGTAACATGTAATGGTAGGCATGCTTTCCAAGACTATTTACAAATGTTAGCTCCAACAGTAGAACGGTTGCAAAGTGGTAGCCACGAGCGTGATCATTTGCTGTAAGTTAACATTATTAGTCTAAATAATTGGTTGATTTAATAACAATAGCCATATTTGTGTTTGTAAGTTAATGTTTATTTATTTTTTGCCACTGGTAATAATAAGTAAACCTGTGTCAGAAATTTCAGTGTTTTATTAATTATACTTTACTTTATTGTTAATAATTAATAGTTTAAGTTTTACTTTTGTAATTAAATTGCAAGAGGTTTCGGTAAAGAAATTATCCGCACACAGCCAGATACCACTTACCAAAACATGCATCTGTTTTCTAGATAAGCACTTTGTTAACGCTCCAGTTTTTACATGTCACGTAGACACAATATTGTTTGTTATTGTCCATCATGTCTGTGAAATTAAATATAACAGTATCGCTGTTTCTTTTGTACAGACAGTAAGCTTTTTTGTCTTCGTCTTCTGTCTCGCTGGCCTTAGTCGCAGGTAGCAAAATTTTGAAGTTAACTATTGTCTATGTTTATCATAATATTTTCCACCCCTTACCTGACTTTTAGTTTTTTTACACTGACCGTAGTGCATTTCGGGACATGTTAATCCCCTAGCATCCCTCGCCAGTCGCTTTCTGAACTTCCTTGGACGCCAGAGCATAATTCACTCTATTCATAATTTATTTGATTCGTTCTTTTAATTTATTTCCTGACATTACTTCGCGGTATCTTAGTTTGGCTAAGTTTAATTTCTGTTTGATGACCTACAGTAATAACTAATGATCAGACTAGGGTGGTTACCACATTTTTGAGTACTTCCCCCGGGTTTCTCGGCCTTGTTTACTTTCCACCCGTCGCTTCCTATGAACCCTCGCTGGCCGCCATGTTGCTAGTGTTACCATTTCTACACATCACCCCTCCCTTTTTAACAAGTGGGCTAAGGCATAGCTTTTGGCGGTGGGCAGGTCTGCCAACTAGGATGTTCGGAACCATTACCGATTTTCAGAAACTTCAAATTCGGTACTAGTCTTCAAGGGAACCGAGAATTTCCGGTAATTTCGGTACTAGATATTATTTTTTTATAATGGTGCAGTAGTCTTTCGTTCATTTATTTATAGTTAGTTTTGAACAACTAAACAAGTTTTATTGACCAAAAGTAAAAGGTAAACATTTGTGTTGCAATTTTTTATGGCAAACAGTATTGCAAACTAACGTGAACACTTAATTCTCAGCCTTAATCTTAATTTTAACTTGGAAAAATAAATAAATAAAAAATAATAATGTTCGCAGGCTTTCACGGCTATTGTCTGAAATAGCTTGGCTTCTGGGTTGTAGACGTGTCCTTGATGAAAAAATCACCGACGTTTCGGTCGACATTTCAGTCGCCATCATCAGGGAGCAGTTGCCTACTGCTCCCTGATGATGGCGACTGCAATATCCACTGAAAGGTCTTTGAATTATTTATCAAGGACACGGATATAACCCAGAAGCCGAGCTACTTTTAATAAATAATAATTTTAATGCATGCAAAAATAACTCAAAATAACATGTATTATTTTAATAACAAAATAAAAAGAAAAAAATCGTCGTTTAAAGAATACAGGCGCACCAACCACAGGCACTAGCACACTGACTGGCGACTAAGAAGTGCTTTCCGGGCGCGGAAGATTCACTCCCCTCTCCCTTCCCCCTCCGGTATTGATCGCCTTGCCAGAGGGGAGTATCAAATGTGAGTAACCCTAGCGCACAGTAAAAACGAAATTTGATGCTGTCGATGTTGAGTTCCGAAAGTACCGAAAGAACCTATAATCGATTTTAAACTCCCGGTTCTTTTACTATGTCAAAAGTGTCGGGAATTTCAGGTAATTTCAGGAATGGGATTTCCTGGTTCTGAACCCTACTGCCAACTCCTGAGCGGGTGACGTCAAGCAGCCCCCTTCCCCCTTTTCCACTGTCTTCCGAGCGCGGCAGCTGTCGTGGGCTACACACCTACCGCGCGTCAGCCGAGCATGAGCGTCCTTGCGGCAAGCTATCACCAGCCAAGACCTTCAACAGAAACCACAATGAATTACCCAACCTAAATGTCAGATTCAAGAAAAACAAAAATACAGTCAATCTAGGAAAAATCCAAATAACAAAAGTAAAAAAGAAAATATCCTCTAAAAGAGTCCAGAAATCTCCAGTTACCACGAAAACCAGTAACATTCTCTAGACAATGCAAGACATGCTAACTCCAAACATTCCAGGCAAAGAAAATTCCACAACGTTTTCGGAAAATATTTCAATAGTTTGACCCAATGCTGGTACACTAATAGGCCTACATGACTTTCCAGGCTTGATTGACTCGGGATAAATGCGTAGTTTCATTTAGGGAACACTTTTCAAAGTATTGCAGAAAAACAATCCAGTTAATAAAACTGAACCTGTATCCTTAAGGTTTTACGGCTTCAGAACAGCTACTGAATATTCTAAAAGTTGCAGTTATTTAAGTCAAAATCGAAATATTTTCAAGGATGTTTCTTTTTGTTGTGTCTAATGATTTAGCGATTGATATCATTCTAGGCACATATTTCATTGCCAAAACCAGCTTAGCGATTGACGATTAAAGAAGGCAATTTTAAATTTAAATTTAATAAGCAAGTTTTCTTCCCTTTATGGCGCCAGTATCAAAAATATGAAGTCATTAGGAACAAATGCGGAAGATGGAAATATTTTTTGTTTGGACCATCTCAGCCGAAAGAAACAATTTGCTGATCAGACATTTATATGGTAAATTTTTGGATTAATTAATAAAAACGTTAGGGCACACTCACCTTAATTTAATACGAAATACAATTTTGGATTAAACTCTAGTAAAAAGTCACCCTTATTAATTTTTAGGCCCCAAAATGGAAATTATGAGTAATCATATACAACATTTGTTAGACAAAGATTTTATCGGTCCATCATCTTCTTTATTCAGTTATCCTGCCTTTCTGGTTCCTGAAAGTAGATATCAATACACTGTAATTGACTTCAGAAAAAACCTATATCAAACAGTACTATTACCAGATCCCAATACTGACTTCCATTAGTTCAGTAAAACCAATTATTTAAGTGTATTTGTCCTTAACTTGGCTAACCACCAAATCCAAATCTCGCAAACATTGAAACACACCACTAACTTTTGTGTACCCTAAAACTTCTACTGGGACAAGTTCGTACTATTTGGGTTGGCCACCAGTGCACAGGTACTGACTCGTTTGTTCAGCCAAGTACTGGGAGAAATAAAATTTAAGTATATTTTCATCTAATTGGACTCGCACTTCACGCAACATCCACTCTTTCAGAACTGCCATGGAAGACAGCGTTACCACTTTTTATACCAGTAACAGTCTTTCTGGTAGTGACTGGATTGGTTGTGACATGTCGCGGCATCACGGTTCATCCCGAAGCTCGAAACATCCAAAAAATGCATCGGAGTCAAGTTATTCCAAGCGCGGCCTCAAAGAAGCCCACAGAGACCTCCAGAAAGCTACAGGGTGGACATGAAGGAGGACGCAGGTTTGAGGGCGGTTTAGCGAGATACGGGCTAATTCTCAGAGGCACACGTTACATAAGCAGGTCGTGCATTACCGCAAGCTGCCCAGGAGCCACTGGAGTGGCTGACTGACCCGCAGGTACCTGGCTCACCCTGCGGCCTCGGTTCCGGCACACTTTGTAACTCTGCCCCCTCCTTAAACCTGTTTATCCTGAATGGGTAGCACACTTCTACCAGCATATTCTCTCAATCAGTCCAAATTTACCTTTAACATTCGCCCGCTCTTTCCTCTCTGGATGCGGTAGACCTCATAATTGAGCTTATTGAATGCTTCATATGGACCTTCAAATGCCACTTGAAGCTTAGGGCACCTGCCCTTCCTTCGCTGCAGGTTCTTCAGTTACACCAATCGCCTTCCTGATATATGGTCGAGTTAGCCTTCAGGTAATACCTCATCTTCATTTGGTTTGTTGCTATTCTAAGGTTTTTAAGAGCTTGATTATACATAAGTGCTATATGCTCCACCAGAATGTTGTTATAATCGGTGGTTCTGGTCAGCTCTTGGCGAGGATGGCCGAACTTGATGTCCAAAAAAATACTCGCAGGGGTATGTCCAGTGGAGTCATAGATAGCAACCCTATATGCCATCAACAATAACTGAATATGTTGATCCCAATCCTGTTGATGGTCATCCACAACCTTGGCAAGGTTTTCCTCAAGAGTTCTTTTGAACCTCTGTACCACACCATTGAACTGATGATATAAGGCTGTAGTCTTGGTTTTATTTATTAGGTACCAGCAACCGACAAACCTCCTGAAATACTGTCGACTTGAAATTTCAGACTTGGTCTGAGTGGAGTCTATTGGTACCCCAAATTTGCAAATGATGTTGTTGACTATTGCATCCATGGTGATAGTGGCATCTTGGTTACGAAGAGCATAAGCCTTTAAAAACTTACTGAAGCAATCCATTTCTACCAGAATATACCGGTTATCATATTTAGTATAGGGAAATGGTCGAGCGATGTCGATGGCTATCTTCTCAAATGGTGCTCCCACATTGTAGGTTCTAATTTTCCCATGGCTCTGGTGTTGTGGCCCTTTTATAGAAGCATACTTCGCATTGTCTACACCAAGCCTCCACATCCTGGAGACACTTCAACCAATAGTAGCATTGATGAATCTTAGTTAATGTTTCGGTCATGTCTAGGTTACCACCAGAGGTACTATCATGGATTTATTTCAACACCTCTGACAATAGACACTTCGGATGGAGTAGTTGCATGGTAACTACTTTTCTATTTGGACCCTCCCTTCCCCCTCATTAGCGGTCCTTTCACCATCCTTAAGAAATCCCACTGTGCCCAATTAGCGTTCATAGTCTTTCAGTTACTGGATATCTCATGCTATGATGGATGTCCAGTACCATTCTCTAGCCAGATTACAATGGGTCCCAGGTCAGGATCTTGTTGCTGTGCTGCTTTCAAGTTGGCATTATCCTATATATCTTCCCTGTTAGTTATGTTTGTTCATCGAACATCATCGATTCTCTCATTTTTATTTGCCCATTTGCAATAGTTGCAGTCTATCTTGCAAGTTCTTCAAGACAGAGAATCGGCATTGCTATGAATTCGGCTTTTCCTGTGTTATATCATACAATAATACTGCTGTATCTTTTTCAATATACCTAGCAACAGTAATAGCCACATAAGTGCGGCATAGTCAGTGCATAAAAGGAAATTTCTCTCATGTGTGGATATGTTGCAGAGATTTCACTACAGCCAGGAGTTATTTTCTTGTGACTCAATTATTGAGCTTAGGCTTAGACAATAAATTACTGTAGTATGCTATTACTCATTATTTTTAATATTGAACCTGGGAAAGCCCAACACCTAACCCATCTCCACTTGTATGTCAAAAATATACTCTCCATGTTGATAATGGTAGGCACGTATGGGGCTAGTGCACAGGGATTTCTTGAGGTCTTTAAGGCAGTCTCACATGCTGAAGTTTAAAGAAATTGTCTCTTGTTCTCGGTCAGGTGATGCAGTGCTTTAGCGACTGCTGCGAACCCAGGTACAAACCACCTTTAGTAGGTATAAAGTCAAAGAAACTCCTCACATCATGCATATTTTTAGGTTGGGGTCACTCCTTAACAGACCAGATATTCTCAGGGTCTGTTCGTACTCCATCCTGCGATACAATATGTCCCAGGAATGTTACTTCATGCTGGAACAAGAAGCAATTCTTAGGACTTAACTTAAGATGTGCATGTGGAAGCCTGTCGAAAACATTTTGAAGGTTCCCGTATGATATTTCACAGTATTTCACACTACAATTATGTTATCCAGGTATACTAGGCATGTTTTCCAAGTCAAACCATGCATAAAAGGTTTCATCAATGTCTCAAAAGTTGCAAGGGCATTACATAACCCAAATAAAATACAGTGAACTAGAACAGCCCACTCCATGTTGAGAAAGCAGTATTCTCTTTATCCTCCGGGTGCAGCTCCACTTGCCAGTAATCACACTTCAGGTCCAGTGTAGAGAACTATTTTTTGCCAGAAAGTTTGTCAAGTGTGTCATCGATATGCGGGAGAGGGTAGCTATCCTTTTTGGTGATGCTGTTCAGCTTCCTGTATTCCACAAAGAACATCAGTTAGCATCCTTTTTCTCTACTAAAATGACTGGGAAAACCCAAGGGCTTACTGATGGTTCTATTACATCTCCCTCTATCATACCTGCAGTCAACTCTGCTTCTTCCTGTTTTGCTCTAGGCCGCTGCCATAGTGCTTGTTGGATTGGTTCTGCATCACATGTGTTGACCCATGATAGACGAGGCTTGTTCTGCCAATATCGTATCCGTTGAGGGAAATACATCCTGGTTACTTTCCAGAAATGCAGTAACTTCTTCCAACTCCTCATTTGAAAGATTATCTTATAATTGATTTAATAACTGTTGTAAATAATGTTTCAGTGGTTGTTTGGTATCCCTATTAGGTTAAGAAGACTCAAAATGGCCTACCCAAGAGACTGGTTCACAGCTAGCTAATGGATATCCATGTTTCAGAAACCTTGTTCGAGGATTTAGGTTGGCCACTCTGGCTGGTACAACCTCGCCAACCTTTGCATTGCTTCGAGAGACCAGAAGCTTCTCCAATATTAATGTCAAATTTGGCTATACAGATTGCTTATGTTGCCCCTAAGGTCTCACATTATACTAGCAGCTATTAATCTGCTCATGGTTTGCTGAAATTAAATCGATTTGCTAACTACCACTTGCATTACGGAACTTCCAGTTGGCCGGGGTCAAAAAGCAACCTCTTCCCCTTTTATATAAAGTACCTGTCCCTCCTTATATATAATGAATCCATATTGATTCATTATGTCCACTACTAGAATTACCTCATTACTGACATCAGGAAAAAAAGTATAATAATGTCCAAGTTCCAATCCTAACCTTCAAATCCAGTTTTTAATGCAAATTTGAAGTGTCTCCAGTGGCTGTTTTGAGTCTGTTGGGATGGTTGTTATCTTCAGATGGGTGTTATACTTAAAATGTCTGAGCGAAACATAGATGCTGTTGCTTCTGTTTCAACATTAAGTAAACACTGTCTGCAATTGATTCATCCATTATACAACAAAATGTCATGGCTTCTACAAAGTAAATCCCTAGGGGACACTATTTTCTGTAGAGCTGATATGCGCCCCCACACAGCAGCCACTGCTCGTTTCCCTGCTGCTCTTCATGTTTCTCATCTTGCTGCAATGTCTTCCCGTGTGTCAGGCAGTCCCACTGGATGTTTCCTATTTCTTGGTAGACGAAACACCATGGGCATCCACCTGATAATTGGATTTGGGTACCTAAAGTATCATTCAGGGACATCTTTAATGCCCTGATAACTCCTTCATTAATGGTTTTTCTGGCATTCCCTCCATTGTAGGGCACCAGTCCAGATCTCGTTGTCTTGGTGCTGGTGTCTCTTGAAACACTGCATGCTATTTATATTTCCAAGGCATGTACCAAGGCATCGCAGCTCTTCTTGTGCCAGGCCAAACAAACAGACTGCTTAATATCTACATCTCTGAGTCCATATACAAATGCACTGGTGGATATCTGCTGTCGGTAGGCGAGGCGCATGAGTCAATCTATGTGAGCTTGCAATTCCGGGAATGTTTTAGGGGATCACTAGTGATGTGTCTTGAGGACTGTTATATAAACCTCGCCCATGTGTCGATCGCCATACCTCAGCTCAAGATTTTCTACTGGTACAGCAAAGTCCTTCTTCTCCGGAACTAGTATGGTCTGAAGAAGTTAGAGCAGAGATCCTCGCATGGCCAGAATTAGTGCTGTTGCATTCTCTTCCTCGCCTCAGCCATTCTCTTCAGCAGCTGCCTCAATCTGTCACCTCTAGACAGCCCACGACGATTAGCCATCGAAGGTGGATAGCTTGAATTTTGGGTGGTCAGTAGCGCGACAGTACTGTTCTTTATCGAAATGCAAATTAAGGCACTCACTGCTAGCAATTGGTTACAAAGACGCCCACAGAGATTGTATATTCAGTGAACCAAAATTAAGGTTATAGTTATGCCTACGTTATTTTCTGTCTAAAAATCGTACCCTGCGCACAAATACCAGGCACGGTCACAGACTTGCGTAAGCTGTAAGAAATAAGTTACCTATGGCCGTACTTGGTAGTCTGTGGCTCTAGGGAGACGCGACACGATCTGGAGGCCGGGTTGTAGCCAAATCTCGCAGCTAGTCGGGCCGTCTTAGTCCACATTCATCCCACTTGCAGCTCGCTAAGCCACACGTGTAGTCCATACAAGGTGGTAGCAGCAACTGTTGGGGGGTGGTGCACCTCGGCTCTTCGCGCATGCGGTCGTGCGCCGCGCGCGCCGACAAAAAACGCCGAAATAATTGCATTAGTTCCATAGTTGGAGCACAAAGGTCGATACGTTATGGTAGGCTCCACATCCATATGCCTACTCAATTATGGTACTTCCCTGGTACGATTGAGAACGTAAAATAAAAAACTAAGATAATACATATAGTTTAAAGTTTACAAATTTACACATAAACTGGACCACCTCCAATAAATATAAGCAAATTAAAAAATATATAAACTTGCAAATACAGATCCTTTTAAAAAAATTGAAATTAAAATTCAACCCAAAAAATACGCAAGCGCATAGAATATGAGACTTACATAGAACCTAAATAAAAAAAAATTACATAAGCAAAAAATTAACTCGAGGCGGGGCAGGTACCAATAAATCAAAACATTACTGTTTCGTGATTTAAGTGACGAATACTTTACCACTCTGGCAAAGAGTAATGTTTAATAATTAATTGTAAATATGAAGATATTATTACCTTTAAGAAAACTTTTGTGATCATTTCAAGAGAAAGATCCTAATAGTTGCAACTTAATTGTGAACTATCTTTAAGTCACTGTACTTATAGAACAGAAAGTATTAATATTCGTATATCCTTGTTTAAACTGTTTTTTTAAATATAAGTTAGTAAATTCTAAATATAATTTTGTATTTTCTTAAGATTATATTAAAATTAGCTTGGGAATTTTGAGTTAAGATATTTCAAGGTTTTAAACATGTTCCAGTAAATAACAATTATGTTTATTCTAAATTAAACATATAAAATTGTCCTGAACTTACCAACATATATTACTGTTCCTTGCAAACTATTAAAAGTTTAGAACTTTTTTTCACGTGGGGGTATTTGAATTCTTTTTGGTGAGGCTATTTGAATCACACTGAAACATTCCTTCGTTTTTGTTTTTATTACCTTCATGTTTCATGGTGTATGGTAGGGAATTTAATTTATAAAAGTACACAATATCTAAACTAATTTAATAAATTTTAAAGATAAAAATTATAAAAATATAACAGAATAAATTAAAATCGATTTTATTAGATCTAATGATTACTGTTAATCGATTAATTGCAATTTTGTTTGTAGTTAAGATTTTTTGCATTTTATAAACTCTGTAAATATAACAGTAGGTATATAGAGTTTATATGGGGACACCGGTGGGCGGTAAGGGAGTAGGGGATTCACGGCGGCCATCTTGGATTACGTCACTTCCAACGGCCATCTTGGATTACGTCACTTCCAACGGCCATCTTGGATTACGTCACTTCCAGCGGCCATCTTGGATTACGTCACTTCCGGCGGCCATCTTGTATTTGACCTTGCCCTTTGAACGCGTTGGCCATTTTGTTTTTCTAGAACATTCCGCCTTTTGTTTTCTAGATCATTCTGCAATTTTGAGTTTCGTCCGCCATCTTGAAAATATTTATTTATTATCCGACTTTAAGGAAAAAAATTTAAAATTAATAAAAAATTAAATTATTAAAATTTTAAAACACAATTTAAAAAATATATTATTTAATAATATTTTAATTAAAAACCTACGCATAGAACACCCCACTCCTCTACATTATGAATACACCATCTAGCAATCCACTCCTCTGTTACAATGACATCGTCATCGAACACTGCACTCATCCCTGATACAATTTTTCGTTACACCGCATTCTTGAAAATAAATTTACTATCAAAAAAAAATGTACCATCGTTGTCTGCCGGAGGCATCCATCTTATTTAGTGGAGACCGCCATCCTGATTTCATCTGATGGATGTTATCATCGGGTGTAGGTTTCTAAAGTACGTTAGTGTATGTAACGTCGAGTTTCAATTCTCTTCCAACATTATTATGACCCTTATAGAAAAAATCCACAAAAATCCACAAAATCCACAGTCATTTTATCATGACCCTTATAGACTGAAATCCACAAAATCCACAGTCATTTTGTTGTTGTTACCACCATTTTATCTTAAAGACTTATTATTTATAGGTTTTAACTAAAATATATTTTATCAATACTATCGTTGTGGATGCGATATTTAAAGTAATGATAATTTAAAAAAAAAAATTATTACTCCATCTTCCCGGACCAGAAATTTTAGCGTCCTAACTCACAAGTAATATTCTCTTTTCATGTTTGCGTACTCGAGGTTTAAAAGCTGCATGGAAGCAGATATTTTTAATGTTTGCATACGTGTTTTCACAACAGACACTATACATCAAAAAACGGAAACTACATACAACAAGGTCTCAGCACTGCAGATGCCAAGGTTATAGTAAAAATACTTAATAACTTTTTCTTCCATCAAATTATATTAATTACTACTTCATAGCCGTCACAGGAACCAGAAATTGTTCAGAGTCCTAACCCACAAGTAGATAAGAATCTCTTCTAAGTAGGAACATGTTTGCGTACACGTGTTTACAAGAGCTGCACGGAAGCAGACATTTTAAATGTTTGGGTATTAATGAACCCCCACCTCCAACCCCCCTTAAAAATTTAATGAAAGAAAAAACACCCATAGCTTTAATCGTTCACGGGAATATTATGCTACAAACAAAAATACCGATTCACATTTGTACCGTATTAGATGATCCCCTTATCTTCACGAGAGAGACCACATCCGACACATAACCTTTTACGTTTCAACTTAATGTCTGATCGCTATAGTGTATATGATGCAGTTACAACACTCACCTCAGCCATTACCTACAGTTGCTACGAGCAAAGCCATTACCTACTGCCACTACGAGATGCACTTCATATTAAATGAAAATAGTATTTTTTTAAGTCGTGGCAAGAAGTCGAAGGAAATAAAATATTTAAAAAAAATTAACACTATTTAATAAAAAACCACACACTGCTTCAAACCATCTTCTCCCACTTGTTAACACAATACCATTCAGAAGGCGTTACCGACCCCCTTCACAACACCCCGCTCACCAGTAATTTCCATACTAGCCATCAATTACTCTGTTCACACAACTATACAAGCATCACACAGATCCAAAGGTGAAAATTGAGGAATAAATGTTTAATAGAATCCCCCCCCTCTTGCAGCAATATCCTCCACAGTCATAGTGGAGGTGTTCACAGGTACATCTGCGATGTCTTCCGACTCTTCGTCTTCATCCATCGCAAGAGCTTCTACATGGCCTCTAGGCTCCTGACAGCACGCATAGAACTCATCCTCAGCAATTTTCTCATAGCTGGCACGACACATATTACTAGCTCTGTTGATAACTACGAATGATACATCCTAAGGCTGCAATTGTTCAACTATCCCCACTCCTCTACCCTTTCTTTTACAGTCCTGTTCGTGCGTGCCAAGCACACATGTCACTGACGCACGGCCTTTGACGTCAGAAGATCTACCCCCTCCCCCCATCTACTAGAAACCGTCCATACCCCAAATAGCTGCGTCATTTAGACCTGTCGCCACGCGTCCCCAGCCACCAAATACCATTTTAAGCACCTTTGACGAACATCCCAAACTCTGGTAACAAATAAAAAGTTTCAAACAGTACATAAATAATTACATTTTATATTTACTTTAGACTTGCATTTATTAATATTAAAATTACAACATTTCAAAACATTAAAATTAATATGGCTTCAGTAGATTGTATCCAACTGATTTTCACATTTATCGAATCCTAGCCACTTCACAAACAAGGGATCATCTTTCTAATACATCAATTTTTCTAATTAATAATCGCTTGGGTACTTGGTAGGTTTAATTTTTTACCCATAGAATTCGCCAAGTATCGCCGTACATCGTAAATCTTCCAAGTAGTAACATCTCGGATGGTAATTACTTATTTTAACAACACGGAATATTTATAGACCATTTATAAATACACACAAAATATTCAATTTTTGCTCTAAGTTTTATTACGCCTAGTTTATATGCATCAAAATAAACAGTTTCCAGGAGTTTGTTATATGTTACATTAACAGGCACTATTCCAATTTTTCTGTGTTTTCTGTAACATATAAATCCGCTTATTACTTTTTTCGCTACGATCCCCCTTCACATGGCTTCCTTTAGAGTTGGATTATATCATTTATTCACCCATCCTTTTATCTCGGTGAACATAGTTTAATTATTTATTCGAAACAATCCTACAATACTTCTTGGCTACAAAGCTATAAGCTACAAGGTTCCATTAGGCTACGAGCATACAATACTACGAGGCTACAAGACCACGAGGCCACAAGGATACATCATAAACATATAGGAAAAAAATTTTGGTAAAAAAATACCAACTCAGCTAATTTAAAGCTTACAGTAGAGCAGAAACATCCCTGAAATATGTATTTTATGCTTACTACAAGACCAAGTGGTTTTTGAACCATTACATATTCACCCCTGGCTACAGACTTGACAAAAACATTCAATGAAACGGACACACATTTGGATAAAACATTCAACTCTCCATACCTTTAACCATTACTGTTGGCATTAAACTTTGACCTTGACCTTGACCTTTGACCTTGACCTTGAAATTTACCTTGACCTTGAGCTACGACATTGTCCTTGAAATTTTACTTTGACCTTGAACTTTGACATTGTCCTTGAAATTTGACCTTGACCTTGATCTTTGACTTTGACCTTGATGTCCATCATGGATCCGAAATTTTGGTGTTCAGTACATGCTACCAGGAGCTACCACGTGCTAGTGGTCATTGCAACCATCATGTTTTCGTCTGCTGGAGGTTGCCATATTGTGTGTACTTATCTTACCATCATGCTAGTTATATTCTAACATGCTACATTGCAGTTATCATTTATTATTACTGAGGTGCCCAACATCTTGAAATTTGGCCGCCATCTTGAAATCATGTAATTATTTAGTTAGAAATGCGGGAAAAATTCCAATAGTCTCCGAAAAAATCAATTATTTATTTGCAAATTGAATCGATGGATCCCTGTCCACGGTTAGATTCTTGACCAGTGACAGTTGTAACTAATTATTAAATAAATTTTAGATTCTGTTTTCCATTACCTTTCGCGGAGTTTATTAATCATTCACTCTACGAAAAACAACTCATGTCAATATACCTGACCAACGAATTTATACAGTGCCGATTAGCCTATTATGAGTGTCTAATTTTTCAATAATCTGAATAACTTATAAGCCGTTCATGTACAAAGCCACACATATAGATCAATTGTCTTCAGTCCATGAGACCGAGTCATGTCATTATAAGACGTATAGAATAGTCATTTCAGGACCGCATGACCTTCGTCGTTAGCAAATTATATTCAATTAATCCATCGTGACATTTTTATACATACTAAAGGACAAAGTGACCTTGAAAAATATTTTAGTAACACCAAGTTGTTTAAACTAGTAAATATTCAGTTACTACATTTTGTACAATGCGCAATCAACAAAAAGGAAGCACCGACATCGAAAAGGTGGCACATTTGGAAGCACCGACAACGAAAAGGCAGCACCATCAACGAAAAGGCTCCATCAGTCTTTAGGCTACAATATTCATTGACTCCAATATTCATTAGCGCCAATATTCATTGGCTCGATTAATTCGCTCGCTCGCTCCAATATTCATTGGCTCCAAAAGGCTCCAAAGGCTCCAATTGCTCCAAAATGCTCCAAATGCTCCAAAAGGCTCCAAATGCTACAAAAGGCTCCAAATGCTCCAAATGGCTCCAATGCTCCAAATGCTCCAAAAGGTCCCAAAAGGTTCCAAATTCTACAAAAGGCTCCAAATGCTCCAAAAGGCTCCAAATGCTACAAATGGCTCCAATGCTCCATAAGTCTCCAAAGGTACCAATTGCTCCAAAATGTTCGAAATGCTTCAAAAGGCTCCAAATGCTACAAAGGCTCCAAATGCTCAAAAAGGCTCTAAAAGCTACAAAAGGCTCCAACGGCTCAAATTCCTAAAAATGCTCCAAATGCTCCAAAAGATCCCAAAGGCTACAAAAGGCTCCAAATGCTGCAAATGGCTCCATTGCTCCAAAAGACTCCAAAGGTTCCATCAGTCTTTTGGCTCTAACAGGCTTTTGGCTCCTATAGTCATTGGCTCCAATAGACATTGGCTACAATATTCATTGGCACAAAAATTCATTGGCTCCAATATTAATTGGCTCCAATATTCATTGGCACCAAAATTCATTGGCTCCAATATTCATTGGCTCCAATATTCATTGGCCTTATCAGTCATTGACACCAACAGTATTTTGGTTCCAAAAGTCTTTTGGCTACTAACATATTTGGCTAGAATTCTTCGAGTCTAAGAGACTATGAGACCAAATGGCTACGAGTCTAAAATGATCTATCTGGTTACGTGTTATACATGCCTTGCGAGGCTACAGAGCTACGAAGCTTCTAGTACACGAGTTTACGAGACTAAGAATCTTCAAGTTTACGAGACTGCGATGCTACATAGCTACGAAGTCTCTAGAAAACGAGTTTACGTGACTGCGAGGATAGAGGTCTACAAGTCTGCATGAGTACTTGACTACGAAGCTACTCGTCTACAAGGCTCCATTTGCCGAATCTGTCTTCGTCGGAATCTTCTCTTTTGCTTCAACTGCACCACCAGCATTATGTTATAAGATTACAAGGTTGCTTGCTTACGTAGCTTCAAGTCTACGAGGCTCCAAAGCATCATGACTACGAAGCTTCCAGAATGCATGGTTACGAGACTGCGAGGCTACAATTCAACGAAGTCCCAAGACATTTTGTCCACACGACTTCGAGCCATGAGGTTACGAGACTACGTGACTACGAATCTGCAAGTTTACGAGACTGCGATGCTACAGAGCTACGAAGTCTCTAGAAAACGAGATTACGTGACTACGAGGATAGAAGTCTACAAGTCTGCATGTCTGCATGAGGACTTGACTACGAAGCTACTCGTCTACAAGGCTCCAATTGTCACATCTATCTTCGACGGAATTTTATCTTTTGCTACATCTGTACCATCAGCATTATGTTATAAGATTACAAGGCTACTTGCTTACGTAGCTTCATGTCTACGAGGCTCCAATACATCATGACTACGAGACTACGGACCATGAGGTTACGAGACTATGCGATTGCTAGTCTTCAAGGTTACATGATCGCGAGGCTATAGGACTACGAAGCTTCCAGAACGCATTCTTACGAGACTGCATGGCTAAAAGGCCGCATGGCTACGAAACTACATGACTCTAACTGACTACAATAGCACCATTCAGTGGTGTGAGTTAATTTATCTCATGCAAAATAACCTGTTTAAGTATTGTCGATTATTGTCATCAGATGACGCCGCGTGTTGCTTACAGGTAAATATTATTTATTTCTTTTATGCAGGATGCGGGATGCTCACTAACGATCGCAATAGAACGATGGTTTCGCTAGACTCCAAGGAAAAGTATGTTTGTTCTTCCAGTCAGTGTTTCACAGATTTCTCAAAGCATATTATTAATTTAACTGAGTAATTACATTTTTTTTAAATTCCACCTGATAAAAATATTGCATGTTTTGATTTAGTAGCAGAAATTATCGAATTAAATGTAACTTCAAATAAAATGACATGTCTCATTAGACAAAAAAATCCATGCAGAGAGCGGTTTCTGAGAATAGTCAGAAGCACTTGAAGAAACTACAGGAATGTAAACAAGAACATAGAAAAACCATCAAAATATTGACAAGAATAATCAGGAGCTCATGGAGAAAACCATCATAATATTGGCAAGAATAATCACGAGCTCACGTAGAAAACCACCATAATATTGTCCAGATTAATCAGAAGCACTCGGAGAAATCCGCCACACGTTTTCTTTGATATAATAAATTAAAAAAAAATTAAAAATAAAAAAAAATTAGTAAAAAATTTAAAGCAAATTTTTTTTTACAAAAAATACATAAAATTCTGACTTGTACTTAAACTCTATCTTTGCTCAACAATGATAAGTTTACAAGCTAGCAGAATCTATTTATGTATTTTTTGTAATTTTTGGAAAACAGAATCTAAAATTTATTTAATAATTTGTTACAACTGTCACTGGTCAAGAATCGAACCATGGACAGGGATCCATCGATTCAATTTGAATATAAATAATTGATTTTTTTCGGAGACTATTGGAATTTTTCCCGCATTTCTAGCTAAATAATTACATGATTTCAAGATGGCGGCCATATTTCAAGATGTTGGGCACCTCAGTAATAATAAATGATTCCTGCACTGTAGCATGTTAGAATAGAACTAACATGATGGTAAGACAAGTACACACAATATGGCGACCTCCAGCAGACGAAAACATGATGGTGGCAATGACCACCAAAATTTCGGATCCATGATGGACATCAAGGTCAAAGTCAAAGATCAAGGTCAAGGTCAAATTTCAAGGACAATATCAAAGTTCAAGGTCAAGGTAAAATTTCAAGGACAATGTCGTAGCTCAAGGTCAAGGTAAATTTCAAGGTCAAGGTCAAAGGTCAAGGTCAAGGTCAAAGTTTAATGCCAACAGTAATGGTTAAAGGTATGGAGAACAGAAAATTATACTATCATGTTACCAGCACACTCTAGCAGACGAAAACAAGATGGTGGCCTACAGCGGACAAAGACAAGATGGCTGACATGACGTCATACCAGCTGATGGTAAATACCTTGATATTGGTGGTGGTAGGTGAGTCTGTAGGTGGCTTCTCTGGAGGAAGGATCTGATGTGTTTTTTTTTGCCCTCACCGGTTTCGAACCAAGGACGTGAATCGAAATAATCAATCAGATTTCTAATAGGTTAATTTTTTGATGAATTTTGGAGTTTTTACCGATTTTCTAACATAAAAAATACGGATTTCCAAGATGGCGACTAAATTTCAAGATGGCGACCATTATGAGAATTGCAACATTCATATGATCCAATATGGTGGTCATAAAGTAAAGTGTAAGAATGACATGGTACTCAACCAAGATGGCGGGTGTAACGAAATATGCTACATTTATATAATCCAAGATGGCTACCGTAACGATAACTGCAACAGTGGCTTTGAAATTTTTATTTAATTCGATTATTTAAATTTTTGTAATGATTTTTTTAAATTATTCCCGATTTTCTAACATAAAAATTGCGGATTTTCAATATGGCGACCGTAACAGAAATTGCAACGGTGACGTCATACTCCTAAAAGAGGCTTATCGGAGGCTGAAGACATGGATTTTAAGCTTATATCAGGAGTTTTGTGGTTTTTAAGGCAAAACGACTTTTGTGGTTTTTCGAAATCCTAATTATTCCTCGAAATCGGGAATTTTTCCCTCGAAAACGGGAAATTTTGAGTCATATTGAATCATTTTTGAGGAATTTTAAGGAATTTTGAGTCTAAAATGGCCGCCGTGATGTCACATTCCAAGATGGCGTACAGACAATCACAATCCACGCGCCGGCGCCTGTTTCAGGAAATACTATCGTATACTACTAGTGTCACATGACATCTCCATAACACATTGAAAATACAATCATAAAAAGAAATTAACTTTTAATAAATTAGCATTGACAAAAAACAAGCCTACAACAATGCCTAATGCGAAGTTTCATATAAAAGAGAAGCGAATAAGGACAGAATGTGAGACCTCTACGAGCTCGAACGAAATTTTGTCAGAAACTTTAGATGAAGACATGTAGCGTTTTGTGTTGGAGGTGACATATCCTTGCAGAGTAATTTTTTATTTTAAATCATTATGAAGGTGTGTCTCCTTCACCACCGAATGCAAACTTTATGTCCGCTGTGTTAGTCTGATGAACATCATGAGAGTGGAGGGATATTATCATGAGATTATATATAATTTTAATACCTTATTATGTATTTATCAAACCAATGTTATAATCACGGAAATAAAAAAAATTGTGTTGCTATTACATTTAAAATGAAAAGGCTTTTGCTATATCATTTATTTGGCATCAATAATATCGCTGAAAAGTGGACAGAATAAAACATGTAATGTTTTGAGTTGTAGAAATATGGGTTATAATAATTTAATTTTACAATAATTATCACTACATTGGTAGTTATTTGCCCACTCTATTCGTTTGTATAATATTTTTTTTTGAGTACTCTTAACATTTGATACGCTAGAATTAAGTCCATTTTAATCACTAAGTGTTATGTGTTGACTAAGTGGCCCACCAGTCAGCTGACAGTAGGCTGGGTCTTTTGGCAACCTGGGTACCCCGCTTCGTGAAAGCTTCTTACACTATTTTTGGGGCTATTTTCGATTTTTCAAACCAATTTAATTAGAATCCTAAATCATCTAGTAACAAAAACCACGGAAATATAATTTTGCGTAAGTCTAAACAAATATCTGCCACCAAAAAAAAAAAGGCCCACCTGACGGTTACTTTCTGTAGTTCCAGTCATAAATCAACTGAACAGATCGCGCACTAATAGAAACAAATGTTTCCAAAACTGTGTTATAGGAAGCAACCCTGTATACTTATAACTGCGATCTGTAAAAGTAAAAATATGGTGTTTTCCTTCATAGTACTTTTCTTCCTGTTTACATCAACCACCCCGTTCCGCTGTGACGCATGGGATTTCATTCCCCTTCCTCCTAACGACATTCTTCACCAAAGACAGGACCTTGAGCTGGAACCAGCAACAGTAGAACGGAAACTCAGGCGCCCCGCTGACGGATTTACCGTGGAACACAGAAGACATGCAAACATAGCAAGAGGCTACAGGGCTCTAACGTAGTGAAAAATTAAGAAGTTCTTGTCTATCCAAGCTAGGACAATTGATGCAAAAAATCTACTTCAACATTTCAGAATTATTATTTCAGCAAGTATTTTGGCCAATAAAAACATTATTTTGCTGAGAGGATACTGGCATCACAAACACAGGGAGACCAACTGTGAAATTCAACCCAGGCCTTTTTCGTACAACAATTACTTTCATTTCTCTAAAACTAAAAAAGCATTTGTTTTACAGTTCAACATAAATTTTAAATTATATAATTTGTTTGAATTATAAACTTGTGTTTCAATTGTTTTAAGCAAAAATCATTACAAAAATAACTTAAATATAGTACTTTATATTTATTTACATACATATAATCTATAAATTTAAAATTTAAACTACCGTATGCTTTGCTTACAGTCACTAAAATTTGTACTTTGTCACTTCACCATTTGGTTCGGGGTTTCATATTGAATATTATTTATAATTAATTACCACACTGATTTACTTGAAAATATGGAAAATCGGAAATATGTATTAACAATATATATATATTATATTGTTCGATAAAATAGCCTACTGCCCCCACCCTTCCCACAGGTAGTCACAAGCAAACTGAAAATGCCACACGGATGTGGCAGCAATATTTTATTTCTTTTTCACTGAGTGGCAGCAGCTGATTATATTAGTTAATTTTTCACTTTAATCTTAGATGTGTCTTGTTTTCATTTGCATTTTTAATTTGTATGTATTTATTTAAGACTCTAATATTTCGGACTTGGATTCAGGCAGTAGTAAGCTGTGCCATAATTGTCTACATTATTCCAGCTACAGCTTTATTTTAATAATGGTTGTATACTAACAATGAGTGTTCAATCATTTATCGGTATATATTTTCTTGAAGTATTATTGACAGTTAAAATTTAGTCACAAACTATTGACCAATATCTTTCTTATGTAGTATTTTAGAATTTTTCGAGGAAAAATATTGACAGGCACATGAATTTTATTTATAAAAAATAATATTTCTGAAAAACCCATCGTTTCAATCAGGAAGATCATTTATATATATATATATATATATATATATATATATATATATATATATACACATATATATAAACACCACGTATTGTTCGACCAGGCCTAAAATTGATAATTTTTAATCGTAAGATTGTGTTGGAAAGTATCAAATTCTTTGTTCATATATATATATATATTTATTTATTTATTTATATATATGATTTTTTTATCATATACAAATATATGCTTTTAAGCTGAATTTACAACTGCACATGTTATTTATTATTTCCACTTCTCTTTATATTTAATAAATGATATTCCAACTCTATTCAAGAATTGATCAAGAAAAGATGCTGATGAAAAAATATATTATTAAGAAATATGTTTGTGAAACTAGTCAGCAAAATATTTCAGCTGTCCAGATTTGGTTTTCAAGTTAACAAACGTCTCTGATTTACGATAGTATTTATTGTATAACATTTAGTAAAAAAACTATTTCAAATAATTAGAATTATCACATAGCAAGAAATAATGTTAAGCGTGGTGTCCACTTTTAATACCTTCGAGTTATATTGGATGCCAAGCTATTTTTTTTCACCAACATGTAGATAATACTATTAGTTGCACTTGAAGATCTTGTCGCGGGTATCACTAGAGGAATATGGAAACCTTAACAAGGCAGGAAATATGTCAGAAAATCAGTTGTTCAGTATAATTCGTCAATACAACATTTTATTAACAGCAATATTCTCTCAAACAAATACCTCATCTCACTCTCGAACTGACATTGATCGTTATGAAGCAGCACCCCTGAGTGGTGGGGTTGAATACTCGTCGCTGGACGACTATAACAAAAACACACAACAAATTAACAATCTGATAATTTATTAAAAGTAGCACTCTTAATCAAGTCGCCTGCCTCGGCTCAACCTACAGCGCATACAGCGTTAATCACAAAGGTGGTTGCCATTGATTTACTGGGTGACCTTTACATAAATATTATAAACAATTGAAGAAATATTTCTGCCCAGTACATATACAAATAACCTAAAAGGGATATAAAAATATATTATACAATGAATAAAAAGTACTGGCTGTGCTACCATATGAATACCAATTATAATTAACTGATTTGATATCCGCTAAAGTTGGCTTAAAGTTTTAATTATTTCTTACAAAATGTCTCGCCGTCACCCAAAACACACGTATTCCCCGTGGTTATTCTTATGCCCGTCGTGACATGTGTTCATACAGCAACTTGTCTTGTGAGCACACTATATGTTTTCCTGTGCTCGTTGCGTAGGGCGTTTTCGGTAGATGTCAGTATTGGCATTTACGTATTTTGTTCAGTTAATGTTTTCTGAAGCCCCCACTCGCTCGCCCTCCTGGAAGTTGCCTTGCGCTTCCCTATTACGACTTCTAACTAGAGACTTGATTCAGTTTCTAACTGCTCTCAGAGTTTTATGCTGGAGAAGCGACACTATCTTCCTTCACTTGTCTCTATCAACGTTATGCCATGAAAAGGTCTCACCAAAACGAAGTCCGTCGGGGTCTCTAGGCGGCGGTGACTCCACCATGTTGACAGCGTAGGTCGGCGAGCGGTGTCCGGGCAGCCTGGCGGCCTGCCTCGGTGAGTCCCAGTTGATCTGCCTTCTGTTGACTCGAAGCATTGCCCTTTTATACTCGCAGAACTCCTTACCAGGCTAGAACAGAATAGTCTCGTACGTTTGGGGGAACGATGGCCGACTCCCTCAACCCCCGCCCCCCAACAAACGTGCTCAGTGTTGCGCGGGCGGCATCCACAGACTTGTTAGGCGCACTGTCGATTCCAAGTGTGTACGAAGGTACACATGTTACAAACTTCTTAGGTCTTATTAAATTTATAACTTTTCTGCATAAATACCTGATTGCATACTTAGTTATTCAAATTTATTAGCTATAAAGTTGAATATTGTGTCGTAATTAAGAATTAAATAACTATTTTGATTGTATGCAGGAAAAAAATTCTTAACTTAATATTTTAAAATTTAAGGATTTTAAGTTACTTTTAAAAATGCTACATTGCTATATAAATTAAATATGTATTTCATATTCATTATACGTTCAATCAGTGATGCACATTTTATTATATATGTATTATTACCATTATTGATGCTTCAGACATATCTTGGTTTGGATTAAGAATTTCAACTTGCAATTATAGAATAAGTGACACTTTTAAAACCATTTGTAACTATAAAATTGTTAAAAAAATTATAACACTTTTTGAATAATCTAGAAACATTCATTGGTAAAAAAAATAAGCAAAAGGTTATTTAATATTTTATTATTTTCATATTTATTTTGTATACACCATTTAAGTATCTGTTTAAGATTTTTGTGAAAACCAAGGTAACCAATTATAACCAATTAGTTTATATGAATTTTATCAATCATTCTTAATTATCTGTGTGTTGTGTTGTATCGTGTTTTGTCGTAAAGTTATTGATATGTATCAGTGTAAGTCTTGTGTTAAAGTGTTTTGGTTGTTACTCTCTGTGCTTATATAGTATCTATTTTTAATGTATGTGTCATATTTCGTTTATAAAGTGTCGTAAGGCACAAAAAAAAAACAATTTCAATTCGATCTGACAGTTTTAAAGAAGCATAACAATATGCTTCACATAGTTATATATTTTTTATTTAATAATAGAAAATTTACTTTAATTTTAGCAGAGCTTATTTTTGTAAGACTGCAAGCCAATGCAAAGCACACCAACATTCCATGTACAAGCCTAAGTCTTCCCTAGAGTGCCTGTGCTGCTTAACCTGTGACTTCTAGACTACAAAAAAATATTTCCATCGAATTTCAGCATCTTAAAAATACATATTTAAGACTTTAAATAATTTAATACGGATATTTAAAACCTTAATATCTGACTTTTTTGAGTTCTATCAACCTAACAATGAAAACATTATGTAAGAAAATCCTTGAATATTTGCGTTGGATTTGCACTCATTAAATAATGATATACAATTACTTCAATTATTCCAGTGTGCAAAAATGTAAATTCAATGAAGCTAGTTACATTACGATTTCACGAGTATGGCCGTTTTCCTCATTCCGTAGAATGTATAAGGAATTTTCGCAGAATAGAATACTGACTGTTGTTTTTTTGTTTTGTTTTATTTAAATCGTCGTGATACCTATAATACATTTTTGGAAACATTTGTTTCTTCTCGTCTGCGATCTGGAAATGATATGTTATTGCAACTATCACCGTCAGAAGCGCTATCTGTAAGCTTTAAAGTTAACCTGAGAAGCAGCTAGAGGGTTGACTGCGCTACCTACCGAGTATTCTATACAATACTTTGAGGACAATGCTGCTGTACTAATTCCATGAAGGGTGTAAGAAAATATGGCAGAATTCCATCTCGTCCTGGAGGTATGGCAGATTTCCGTTATGGTACTTTTCAGCCTTTTTCGAAGAGATCAGGTGGAATACAGCCATTATGGTAGTCTTCCGATATGGCAGTCTTCCGTCGACGTCCCAATAAGTTATGGTAGGCTCCACATCCATATGCCTAATTAATTATGGTACTCCCCTGGTACGATTGTGAACGTACTTTAGAAAACTAAGAAAATACATATAGTTTAAAGTTTACAAATTTACACATAAACTGGACCACCTCCAATCAATATAAGCAAATTAAAAAATATATAAACTTGCAAATACAGATCCTTTTAAAAAAAAATGAAATTAAAATTCAACCCAAAAAATACGCAAGAGCATAGAATATGAGACTTACATAGAACCTAAATAAAAAAAATTACATAAGCAAAAAATTAACTCGAGGCGGGGCAGGTACCAATAAATAAAAACATTACTGTTTTGTGATTTAAGTGACGAATACGTTACCACTCTGGCAAACAGCAATGTTTAATAATTAATTGTAAATATTAAGATATTAATATCTATAAGTAAACTTTTGTGATAATTTAAAGAGAAAGATCCAAATAGTTGCAACTTAATTGTGAACTATCTTTAAGTCACTGTACTTATAGAACAGAAAGTATTAATATTCGTATATCCTTCTTTAAACTGTTTTTTTTTAAATATTAGTAAGTAAATTATAATTATAAATTTGTATTTTTTTTAAGATTTCATAAATATCAGTTTGGGAATTTTGAGTTAAGATTTTTTAAGGTTTTAAATAATTGTATGGAAACATCATCCAGTAAATAACAATAAGGTTTATTCTTTATCAAACATATAAATTTGTCTTCAACTAAACAAAATGTATTACTGTTCCTTGCAAACTATTGGAAGTTTAGAACTTTTTTTCACGTGGGGGTATTTGAATTATTTTTGTTGAGGCTATTTGAATCACACTGAAACATTCCTACGTTTTTGTTTTTATTACCTTCATGTTTAAAGGTCTACGGTAGAGAATTGAATTTTTAAAAGTACACAATATCTAAACTAAATTTAACAAATTTTAAAAATAAATTTATAAAAATATAACAGAATAATCGATTTTATTAAATTTTATTTATACTGAGAATCGATTAATTGCAATTTTGTTTGTAGTTAAGATTTGTTTGCATTTAATAAACTATGTAAATATAATCTACAATAATTACAGCCATTGCTTACACATAAATTTATTATTTGAATTTTACGGAAGTTCAATAATTTTTTTCCTCAGATAGTGAGAAATTATGAAAGTAAAGAATGCGTACTTGAAGTGGTCAGAAGAAAGAATAAATCAAGCAAAAATTAGTGTTTCAATGGCAATTTAAGTATGAGAGCTGCTGCTGCTTCGCACTTAAATGATCCATTCTCTACTCTGCAGAGAAGTGTCTGTGAAACTCGTCTTCAAGAAGATTTGATGAATGATTCAAACCGTGTACTAATTTTCATTAAAAGAATGGTCATTGTTAATCCCACAATATTTTCACCAGAGCAAGAAACTGATCTCGTAAATAGACTTAAAAGAATTTCTTGGCAAGGTTTTGGCCACTCATCTGTCAGTGAGAGGAGGGCAGCACACAATTTTGCAAAATTGATGAACATAAGTATGCTATGAAGGGATGAAATAAAAATGGCAAGGCAGAATTGGTTTTTGTCTTTCATGGCCAGACATAGAAATAACATTACTCTGAGGAAACAAGCATTGTTGAAAATACATTCCATAGCGACCATGACAATGAATCTGAAAGAACAAAATGTGGAATCATCAGAAATGCCAACTTCGTCAGCCAATTTCTCTGTGAAACAAGATTCTGAAAAGCAAAAAACTTTATGTTTAACCACACCTTTCTCTGTTGTACTTCAACACCACAAAAAGAAGAAAAGATGAAAATATTGAAATGAAGAAATTTAGCGTTTTGAGTTGGAGGAGGCCATCCTTTTTAATGTTATTTTAAAATCATAAAATGGGTGTGCCTCCTTCGACACCGAATGCAAAGTTTATGTCCGCTGTGTTATTCTGATGAAGAGCAAGAGATACGGGGAATATTTGAATGAGACTTTATATAATATAATTACCTTATATTTTATTTTTATACCAATTTTATATTCATGCAATTGAATATATATTTTTATCGATTTTACATTTTAATTAAATCGGATTTTATCATATAGTTTATTTGGCATCAAAGAAGATCGCTGACAAGTGGAGAGAATAAATAATGTAATGTTTTGTGTTGTTGAAATACGGGTTTTATTAATTTTTTATTTTATAAATATCAGTACATTAGAAGTTCTTGGCCCACTATATTCGCTTGTATAATATTTTTATTGAGCACTCTTATTATTTGATAAGATAGAGATCAGTTAATTTTAATCAACTAATTTTCTAAGGTACAACAAATGCGGTGCAGTCAGCCACAGGACCTGATTCAAAACGCTCTGCTCGCAAAATCATTGAATATGGCATGTTAACGTTTCTTCAGTATCTAAGGACACAAAGATGCTGGTGCATAAAGGCTTGACAGTGGTGGAGAAGGAAATCCGTATTAAGGAATGAGATTCAGTGCTCTTGTAGGTGTGGCCTTGGTGGCTGAAGAACATACCACCCTGGCGTCCCTCCGTACTAGTATAGCTGAAAAAGACTGCGCTGCGAGGTCCTTACCTGCAATGTAACTCGGAAGTGTGGCTCCTATTTAACTGGCCAAATTACTGCACGTCAAGAAATACATAGAATTTCCCCTACAATTATCTGAGTTTACCAAAGACTCCCACTTCAAGTGCGCTAACAGAAACTGGGTGGAAGATGATGTTAAAATTATTCTGAAATGCTGCGTGGAAGTCCGGAGTATGCATTTGGATGTATGCAGAGTATTTATAGGTGCACCTACTGCAAAGTTTCGGGATTACCGTAACTTATTCGCTGATAAAATTACCAATCATGCGACCATCATCCTTTCATCTTTAAGGAAGAAATAGGCGTGTGTGCATTCCATTAAGGTGGGGTATCTGTCGACTAAGAGATATCCACAAGCCACAGCATCGTGTGTCTATTACGCCAGCATATGTCACAAACACTTTGTCCACCTTGTCATGTCACAGAACTATCCTGAGCTGGCCATATCTATAACACTTAAAACATCCTAGTTAGACTATGACTAGTTGTCTTCAGTTGAACATGCAAAGGTCTTCGGTGATGGCAGAACTGGAGGCTTACTGCTGAAACCATAAGCGTGATGAGCTGATAATCAAAAAAATTTCTCAGTCTGGACGAGGTTTCCATCTCACGGCCCAAAAAGTCATAGGAGTGAAACACCTGCAGGCTGGTATGTTTTTTTTTCGAAACAACAGATTAGTCATGTTGGTATGTGGTTATCTTTCCACTAATCACTAATCACAAAATGGTGGTGAAAATTAATTGCATAACAATACAGTCAAACTGATATAATCCTATTTCAAGCAATATAGTTATATGAGGCCACATCTGAACTTGATGCGCTCAGTATTCATATGTTGCTGCTATGCACTGTCGTTGATATCAACTAGAAAATGTGTCATTTATCGCACACTGATGCCAAAGGAGAGAATATAAATATATATTTACTGATACATGACTTCTATGTACAGAATGAGCACATCAACTGTTTACATATGTCTTTATTGTGCACAGAACCAAATCCCACCTGGACATTATGCTTAGGAGACATGACAACCAAGTAATGGAAACGAACTAGATTCCTCCATTAATCACCAGCAGATCAGTTTTGACATTCAGATCTCATGTGTCTGTGTGTTAAATGAGATAATAACTATCCGACGAATTTTTTACGTACACAAGTTCACTAACTGGCACCATTTTGACTGAGTGCTTATTCATAATACCCGGCTTCCTAAACAGACTTCCACGGTTCGTTCGGTGCTCCTTTGCACTTCAATGTTCCATTCACTACTCTGCAAAGAAGAGTCCTTGAAGCTCGTCTTTAAGGAGATTTGATGAATCATGCTAACCATGCATACATTTTCAATAAAATAATGACCATTGGTAATCCCAAAATATTTTCACCAGAGCAAGAAACTGATCTGGTGAATAGACTCAAAAGACTTTCTAGTGTACAATTTTAGAAAACTGATGGAGTGATGAAATAAAAATGGCTCGGAAGGATTGATTTTTTTCTTACTTGGTCAGACATAGTAATGACATTTCCAAGAGCAAACCAGCAATTTTTGAAAACACAATCCCTTGTGACCATGACAATGAAACTGAAGTAGGTACAACATGTAGAGTCATCAGAAATGCCAACTCCATTTATCAATTTCTCTGTGAAACAAGTTTCTGAAAACCAAAAATCTTTATTTGTATACCACATTCTTCTTTGTTTTGCTGCCAACACCACAGAAAGAAGAAAAGAAGAATATATAGACTAGAGAAAAGGGATCAACGTGTCACATGACATCTCCAGAACACATTGTTAAAAACAATTCTAAGAAGAAATTAACTTTTAATAAATTAACATTGACAGGAAACAAGACAACAACACGTCGTACTGTGAAGTTTCATATAAAAGAGAAGCGAATAAGGACAGAATGTGAGACCTCTACGAGCTCAAACGAAATTTTGTCAGAAACATCAGATGAAGACATGTAGCGTTTTGTGTTGGAGGTGACATATCTTTCTAAATTTATTTTAAAATAATTTGAGGGGTGTGTCGCCTTCACCACGGAAGGCAATGTTTATGTCCGCTGTGTTAGTCTGATGAACATAATGATGACGAGGGATATTATAATGAGATTATATATAATTTAAATATCTTATTATTTATTTATTAAACCAATGTTATAATCACGGAAATAAAAAAAATAATATTGTTATTACATTTATAATAAAAATGATTTTGATATATCATTTATTTGGCATCAAGAATATCGCTGAAAAGTGGACTGAATAAAACATGTAATGTTTTGAGTTTTAGAAATACGGTTTGTAATAATTTAATTTTACAATAATTATCACTACAATGGAAGTTTTTTGTCCACTATATTCGTTTGTATAATATTTTTATTGAGTACTCTAAATATTTGATACGCTACAATTGAGTCCATTTTAATCACAAAGTGTTATGTGTTGACTACTTGGGCCACCAGTCAGCTGACAGCAGGCTGGGTCTATTGGCAACCTGGGTGCCCCGCTTCGTGAAAGCTTCTTACACTATTTTTGGGGCTATTTTCGATTTTTAAAACCAATTTAATTAGAATCCTAAAGTCATCTAGTAACAAAAACCACGGAAATATAATCTGTAGTAAGTCATGAAACAAATATCTGCCACCAAAAAAAAAAAAGGCTCACCTGACGGTTACTTTCTGTAGTTCCAGTCATAAATCAACTAAACAGATCGCGCACTAAAAGAAACAAATGTTTCCAAAACTGTGTTATAGGAAGCAACCCTGTATACTTATAACTGCGATCTGTAAAAGTAAAAATATGGTGTTTTCCTTCATAGTACTTTTCCTCCTGTTTACATCAACCACCCCGTTCCGCTGTGACGCATGGGATTTCATTCCCCTTCCTCCTAACGACATTCTTCACCAAAGACAGGACCTTGAGCTGGAACCAGCAACAGTAGAATGGAAACTCAGGCGCCCCGCTGACGGATTTACCGTGGAACACAGAAGACATGCAAACATAGCAAGAGGCTACAGGGCTCTAACGTAGTGAAAAATTTAGAAGTTCTTGTCTATCCAAGATAGGACAATTGATGCAAAAAAATCTACTTCAACATTCCAGAATTATTATTTCAGCAAGTATTTTGGCAAATAAAAACATTATTTTGCTGAAAAGATACTGGCATCACAAACACAGGGACACCAACTGAAAAATTTTACCGAGGCCATTTCCGTACAACTATCACTTTAATTTTTCTAATACTAATAAAGCATTTCGATTACAGTTAAATATAATTTTCAAATTATATATTTTGTTTGAATTATAAATTGTTTTTTAATGTTTTCTAACATAAATCAATACATAAATAACTTACATATAGTATTTTTTATATTTATTTACAGACATAAAATCTATAATATTAAAATTAAAACTACTGTATGCTTTTCTTACAGTCACTAAAATTCTCACTTTTGCCTTTCACCAATTGGTTCGGGGTTTCATATTAAACATTTTTTATAATTAATTACCACACTGATTTACTTGAAAATATGGACTAATGGAAAGATGTGTTTAGAATATATATTGTTACTAACGTGACATTGGCCGGGACATGTGGAGGTGCATAGCTGGCTGGCGTTTGCCGCAATATGATATGTGCCGCGCGCGCCTGGAAGATAACAAGGATTGT
>NC_086331.1:346611-379246 GCF_032445375.1 Bacillus rossius redtenbacheri
AAGTAAATAAAAAATAATATTTAAAATCCATACAATTATATCAACTAGTGTCCTACATAATTTCCTTCTACTAAATTTAGGGTTAGGAAAATCCAGAGAGGTGGGAACAGCGAGTTAAATATCGCTCGTAATTTTCAAAATTTAAGTGAATTTATTTGGATAATGATTAGCGCTGCTTCTGTCTCTGTGTTTACGTTGTGGTCAAGGCCCATAAGGTCATGTCTATCTCCAGTTGCAACTATAAATAAGATGTTCAGCTGTCCTTATATGGACATGTCTCGAACCATGCAGTATTTTTGACCATGAAAATGGCTTTTTTCTGTGATTTGCTGGAAAATAACTTTCATTAATTAGAGCCCCTTTACATTTTGTATTCACGTTTATGACTCACTGTTCATGATTGTAAAATAATTCAGCTGAATGTTATGTAAAAAAATTTGTTATAATTTTTAATGTCATTGCACACTTAGAAATATAATTTAGATATAGAACTAGAATAAAAATAAAATCAATCTTCATTAAATATTAATGCATTCCTGTTCCCGATTTTAAAAAAAAATGGAATTTATAAAATTTTATATGAAATATGAATGCTTATCTAAAAGTTAGTCACAACCATTCAGACTGGACTGTTATTTTTCAAAAGGTCACATTGCCTTCAAAGTTCAAACTCTTCATTGCTGACTGCAAACAAACAGATTCTTATTCTTAAAATCCAAAACACACTTAGAATTAGCTTGTTACCGTTTTCGGTAACTTTCTTTGCGATTTAGTTGGCTGTTGCTTGTTTTCTCCTAAGAAGCGTTGGTTTAGTTTTGCATTTAATTATTTAATTTTTTTTTGTGATTAATAATTTATTTATAGATTTTGTTATTGTTATTTAATTATTCATAGTTTTGCTTTTTAGGTTTTTCCTTTTTTTATTATTAAATTGCATTAGGAGGACACAAAGAAAATGAAACCGTTTGCTCAACGGCCGCCTAGTAATGATTTTTTTTCCTAACCTAACTAAAACTAAGTGTATTTTGGAGGGGTCCGGGTTAGGGAGGGACCTAGGTGCGTCTCAGGCCGAAGCCTATACGCCTAGTCATGCTGGGATTAGCCATGCAAAGAGAGGGTCGCATGCATCATGTGCTAGGAGGGGATTGGCCAGCCATGGCAGCGATTGGCGCCATGACTAACTCCCCTCACTCTTAAATCTAGACTATAACAAGAGATAGGTTGGGTCCAGGTAAAACCTGCATAGACACAGGGAAAACCCTGGGCACATTCATGCGGGATGCAAATTGGCATGCATTACGTGTAGGAATTTACAGGAGATAGAGGATGGTCTGGATGAAGTGTTGGACAGAGTAGAAAACAGTCTACCATGCGGGGGTTGGGCACTTGGACTCGTGGTCCGCTTTTCTAGTTGTCCAGTACTGGATTTAGTGATCAGGGACGCAAGCGCCCCTGGTGGTGAGTGGTTGCACTGACCACTCACTCCACCGCCAGTCAGCACCTAAAAAACTAAGAAACTAAAACAGGAAAAAGATAAATGACTTACAAACTAGGCATTTCGTTACAAAATATGCAAACACCCAACTCAGGAATGGACGTGCAGTGCTTAAGATAAAACTAAAATAAGAACTAAAAATATTTTTTTTTTATTTTTTTTTATTTTTTTTAGATTTTTTATTATTATTTTAGAAATATATATTTTTGATGACTATTACTTAGTATCTAGGACTTATTACTAATTTACAAATCTCTAATATCTACTACTATACTACTAGTTAAATATAGAGGAACTGTCGGTGTATAAAGTTACAGGTGAATTAAGTCAAGACCTATTCGCATTCTGGCATTTGTTGCAAGCTTGTAATTCAAAATCCCATGTCTTTCAGAAACACAACCGGCACTGGAGGTGAAGCCTGCCAGGCGGGCCATGCCCATCGGACATAGGGAGTCAGCCCTAACAGCACAGGCAGTGGAACTCCCGGGAGCCAAACCTACACCTGCGTGCTTCGGACCATTTTGAATTAGCTAATTATTCATTAATGTCTATAATTTAAGTTTCAACTCGCGAGAGACTGATTGGCCGATCGCTCAGCCAGCCACAGCACACTACGGAGGTCTGTGAGCCAAGATTGAATTTGGCAATTTATATTCTCCATGCAACTCTGGATCTTGTTCGCCCAGTGATGAAATATATGGGTTTCTGCTTATGGCACATTTATCATAGAATTTTTGTGCAGTTCGGAAATAATAATGTTTTAAAAGTTCGAGTTTGAGCTCTCTGTGCATAGCCCTTACGGGGCAATACACAGGCGCATCTGTCGCAATACGAATACTCTTATTCTGAATTCTCTGTAGCTTGATTAAGTAAGATTCCGCTGCTGTTGCCCACACCGGCACTGCATACGTGATTATTGGTTTTATTAGTGCGTTATAAATTATTATTCCGTTTTTAACAGAGCTACCTAAACGTCTGCTCATGACGAGGTAGAGGGCCATGAGCCTAGTGAAAGCTGTTTTTCTTTTCGCCTCTATGTGATCGCGCCATAGTAGTTTCCTATCCATGTGCACGCCTAAATATTTAACAACGTTTTTGTGAGGAATTTGCTCATTGAAAAGTGTTAGTCGTGGTCTATCTTCGAGTGGCGGGAGATGTTTACGCGTAAAAACTATAGCTTATGATTTAGTAGGGTTTACCTTAATTCGCCATTTTGTGCACCACTGTTCTATTGAATTTAACGCGGTTTGCAATCTGTCTGCTGCGAGTTCTAGAATACTAGATCGGCTAAACAATACCGTATCGTCCGCGTAGCAGCCAAACTGAACTGATCGGTGTGCGGGCTTAGGCATATCATGGATATAAATATTGAATAAAACCGGCCCCAAAATGCTGCCTTGTAGACCTAGTGATGTGTGGGTTTGGTTGTTACGAGTGTACCCGAGGACGGCCGAAGAAGCTCGATGGTGACGTAGCCGAGTGACGCGCTCAGCGGTGGCGCGCGAGTGTTAGGTACGGGACTTGCGAGCCGGAGACGACAGCAGCAGGATGGTTCGGTGTGACCGTCCGGCCCGCGGTGTGGCAGCGGCGCGGAGGCGCGTTGACCACCAGCTGGGGCCCAGTCAACATGCTCAAAGTAAGGAGTTGACGCTCATACTTGTTATGGCCAGAATAGGTGAAGCTCGGTGCTGTGAAATATGTTTTGCTGAAGTAGACGGTGACTAGCAACGTAATTTGACTGAACTCAGGGCCGGTCAATAAATTTTTGGCGTATAGACATTAATGTACTTGTCTTTCAGTCGGGCCCGCATGGTACTAATTTTGATGGAGTGCATGGAGACAGTTCACGTACTTTTGTTTGAATATTACGAGGACTGCAGTATCACCCACAAGCAAACGAGTTTAGGGAAAGTGCGCGCACAGGACTGATAGAAACTTTATATCTTAAACTTTATAATATCTTTATAGTATAGATTTTATATTATTATATATTTATATATATATTTGTATACCTTTTGGTAGGATAACTATGTATCTAATGTATACGTGGGGGGTTGTGATCCTTGGTAATGAGTAATAGCCATGAAAATAAATAATGACTGCACTTAATTGTTTTTTTTTTTTTAATGGAACTCACACATTGCCCGGGGAATAAGCGGAGAGGTAGCCATTTACCTTTGGTTGCCCTTGGGGCATGAGTGTGGGGAAAAGTTGCTAATTGCACTGTTGCGGCAGTTAAGCAGCAGGGCGCTTGCAAGCTGTCTGAGTTTGTTAAAAAAAATTACACTTTCTATTGCTGGATTAAACAATATGTCATAAAGAAAACCTTAAGAATCCACAAAAAAAAACGAATACACAAAACAACAGAAAACAACTAAACACAGCCGAAGTCAATTCAATATATACAGTGAGCACAGAGAATTTGAAGGAGTTAGCCAGATCAATTACACAACACACACTAACAAGCTTGGCGTCCTAAGACAAAACAGTTGCGATGTTTATAAAACTGAGATCTGTTCCCTTCATCAGCTACATACTGATATCAGGTTTTTTTTTTGTTTGCTTGAATATCTGGGCACGTCATTTATTGAGTTGAGACCCTGTGGAGTTTTCTTGGAGTATTTGATCCATGGGACCTTTACCAAATGTATATATGATTAATAAAAACTATTTCTAAACAATTTGACGACTATACAAAAAAAACTATTTTATTTATTTTTGTTGGGATTTATATGTTATCTATTTTAGTTATATAACATACAAATTACTTGCATTACTTTCACTTAAAGATCAATTCTGTATTTAAAATAAAAAATGTGTAAGATATCTGGCTTCCTTCTGTTGTCGTTGGAGTACTTCTTTAATTGTTAAGGTGCATGAATTTTGTAGTGGTATGTTTCTGACTTTTTTTTTCTATTTACTCGTCCAATTTTAGTGTAGTACTTTTATATCCCCAGCTGGTCACATTGCTTTTTAAATCTCGTCTCATAATATAGTGTAGTGCTCTTTTTATTATATCTTCCATTCTAATTAACTGTATTGTTTTATAGCTTTAAGAGCATTACGTTAGGCTGTAATGCTTTGGTTTCCATTTAAGTTGGATATGATTATGGTTTGCAATATTGTTTAATTCCTTCATTCATGTTATGAATATTGTTATTTTCTCTCCAAAATTTATTCTAATGTCTATTTTTTGTTCCTTTCTTGTACTATAGATGCGGTTTATGAAAAATGTGTTTCTCTTATAATCTGGTTGCTGTTATTATGCAAAGTCTATTTTTCTTGGAACACAAGAATGCAAATATATATCGGTTTATAATTCAGTCTGCAGTCCATACTAAAAATTTAATTTTGCAATTTTTTATTAATATAGCCCATAGTAATTATCTTTATTTTTATTTTTGCGGAATTTGTTCCATTGATATATATCATTATTCATTAGATATTTTTCCTTGAGCTTCCAACTTCTTTGTCAGTTTAAAAGCTATCAGTTACTTCGTCTGTTACTTCGTTTGATTTTTTTCTTTGTATGTGAAGCTTTTGTTTTCTCATCGCTGTCTTCATTTTATGTTTTAATTCATTTTGAATAGTTCTATGAGTATTACATCTTTTTTTCTACAGTGGTTTTGCAGTTGCCTGCCTTGTCTTTGATTTTATTATGGTGGTTAACTAAATCTAAAGTTCTTCAGTTTTTATGAAATGAATTGCGTCAAATACCCTCTCTAATATTTAGTTGATATCGTATCGTATTATTTTTTCCAATGGTTGTTCTTCTGGTGACGTCTGTTTCTTTTCTTGCAGATATTAGTTATAAATCTGGGGTTTGATTTATTGTGTTGGCTTCGGTATGGTGGAATGCTTGTTGCTGGTTTGTAGCTGTTATATGTTTAATATTGCTGATCTTTTCTTTAATTTCTCTTCGAGTTCTAGTCTTTTTGGTTTTGTGTGTCGTTTTATGGGTGCTTCTCATTGCAATTGGTATAGGTGTAGTTTGTACAGTTATATTATTTATATCTGTGGCTTTCTGCGCACATCATGCATTTCCCTATTTCTTTACAACTGGTGTGGTGTCGAAAAGCCAGCCATCTGTAACCTTACAGTAGCTTCCTTTTTTTGTAACGCTCTGTTTGTACTGAAAAATCTTGAATGTTCGTGAGGTCTATGAATAGTTCGTGTTACCTTTGTGGAATTCCAAATTTCTATAGTGGCACTGGCACTCTTACAGAGTGGTCTTACTGTTGGTGAGTCATTTGTATAATATTAACGATATTGACTCATTTACTCTCTAGCATTACCTTTGATTCTTTAGCATTTATTGAAGAGTCAAGTCATTGCAATAAGATATTACTGTTGGTATTCTGATTTGATGAGTGAAGCTTAGAACACTTAACTTTTAAGGACGTCTAAGCATTTCTAGTAAGCAGTTTCTGTTTTGGCATACTATATTCCATTCCTCTTTAGTGAATATTAACTTTATGTTTCCTAATATGGATTTGGCAATTAATTCATTTAAATTATTGTTTTAAAGTTAAGTTCATTAGAGAAGGTTGCCTCTTCTTGCATTTAATATTTTTTTTTTTACTTTTCTGTTCATCTTTTAGTACATTTATATCGTGTCAGCTTTTTATCTTTCTTTGTTTTCCTTCTTCTTACGCTTTTCATCATAATATGTGTAGTTTATTGCCCTAAGTTCGGTGTAGGTGTTGAGAAGTTGTTTCGTGGTTTTTAAATTCCATTGTTTGATTTCATGGCTTTTAGATTAAAGGTTAATTTTAAAGATTTTTTTGTGAACAGTTTGCGTGCTTTACTTCAGGGAAATTGAATTGCACAGGGGCTATTCCTTTAAAGGGTGTATCTCCTGGAGTGGTGCCCGATATAGGCCGAACTTGAACTAATCGAGTAGACACTGATTTGTGCATCCTGCTGACTGCTAAAACTGACCTCTGGTGTAGGACTTGGTTATAGGCTGTCCCCGATTGCTGTCCAGCTGGTGTATATTCAAACTTGATTATGAACAAAGCAAGGTTTCCTGAGGCTGGTTTGCTGGTGGTGATTTTTAGCTTGTCTGGATAGTCTGGCTTTTCTGGCAGGGTTGACTTTTCTGGCAGGGCTGGCTGTTCTGGCAATGCTGGCTTTTCTGGCAGGGCTGGCTGTTCTGGCAGCGCTGGCTTTTCAAGCAGGTCTGGCTTTTCAAGCAGGGCTGGTGGTTCTGGAATGGCTGGCTGTTCTGGCAGGGCTGACTTTTCTGGTAGGGCTGGCGGTTCTGGCATGGCAGGCTGTTCTGGCAGAGCTGGCTGTTCTGGCATGGCAGGCTGTTCTGGCAGGGCTGGCGGTTCTGGCATTGCTGTTTGTTCTGGCAGGGCTGGCTGTTCTGGCCGGGCTCGCTGTTCTGGCAGGACTGGCTTTTCTGGCAGGGCTGGCTGTTCGGGCATGGCAGGCTGTTCTGGCAGGGCTGGCTGTTCTGGCATGGCAGGCTGTTCTGGCAGGGCTGGCGGTTCTGGCATTGCTGTCTTTTCTGGCAGGGCTGGCTGTTCTGGCAAGGCTGGATGTTCTGACAGGGCTGGCTGTTCTGGCCGGGCTTGCTGTTCGTGCAGGACTGGATTTTCTGGCAGGGCTTGTGGTTCTGGCATGACAGGCTGTTCTGGCAGGGCTGGCGGTTCTGGCATTGCTGTCTGTTCTGGCAGGGCTGGCTGTTCTAGCAGGGCTGGCTGGTCTTTTTTATATGCTTTGTCTTGTTTCAGCTGCTGTAGATTAATTCCTTGCAGCTGCGTAACCGCTACGCCCTCCTCTTCAGAGGAGCTAGGGTGCACTTTCGAAACATTTGATGGTCTTCTTTGGTTGGCCATGGTGCTTGTCAATCAGAGCGCATCTGCCCAACTCCAGGGTGCAAGGGTGAATAGGGCACCTCCGAATGACATGTCCATTTCCCCTGTCCAAGGTTGGCTGTTCTACTGCCTGACTGCTCCCCAGGGCCTGGGGCGGATCCGAGCCGCAGCAGATTGTGATATTTATTAAAAATTAGATTTGAAAACTGATCATTATCCGTGAATGTTACCTAATTGTTTTCGGAAAGGCCACAAGCATAAAAATGGCCACTGTACCAATTTGTCAGTTTTTTGTTCAATGTGTAAGGGTTTTTGGGTTTGTTATGTGCTTCTATTGTGATTCTGTGTGGATAACCATTTGATATGGAGTTATCTTTTAAGAGTTTATATTTATCAGAAAATAGTTTTTTGTCAGAGAGAAATATTTCAGCTAGGTTGGTTCAATTTTTTAATAATGCCATCTTTGCTGTTTATTGGTGGCTGTAATTGAAGTGAATGTATTGCCCTGTTACTTCAGTTTCCCATATACATTTGTAGTGGTTTTTCAGTTTTTCTTTGAGACATTGCTGTGCCTTAATAAGAATTACACTGAATGATATTAACCTTATTCCAAAACAATAAATTACTATAGCGTTTTTTTAATTGTTTTCTTTCTTACAAAGCTGTTAAAAAAAAACAATCTTAAATGTGACGCTGGGCGCCTATAATCTCGTGGTGCAATTTTTATTCAGATAAACTTTAACTTTAAATTTGTACCTTCTACTGAGGTCTAATATAAATAACCAGCTTGTTTTAACATTATTCTGTACTTAAATAATATTTTCTTCTTTAAATATTCCCAAACTAAAAATGGTAAGTATAAAAGGTTTTCTAGAAAGATAACTTTAATTATTAATTTGTTTGATTGCAAAATATATAGTCGGGCAATAATTCAATATCCATGATTCAGAATAATTTAAACTGCAACAGTGATTCATGAAGATACACATACCTAAAAGATTTTACTGTTGGTAATAAAGTAGATCGTTACGTAGATACATGAAACCAAATTAAGTTTCACTCAGATTCACAGTTCGGTAATTTTACTATAAATATTGTAGTGATGTAACACAAATTTTGTGATGATATTAAAGTTGTAACAATTAAAAAAATGTCATTCCTACAAAAAGAATTGCTACACTGTTAGAAATTACAGTGTGATTACAGACTTTTTAGCGCAAAAATGCGCCTTAAATAAATGGTACTTGGTAGTTTAAAATTACTAGATCGTCGCAACAACAATCTTTAACCTTGCTGATGACTTTTCCTGGGTCTATTTTGAACAGGCAAACATGCGTGTGAAAGGAAGAAGACTGGTTTTGGTGTAGAAGTTAACAGTTTTTAAAACTATTTTAAATTCACTAAGATAAATTCTTAAAAAATCGTTGTACATGTGAGAAAACTAAGTACCTAACAATACATCAAATTTTGTTTTTATATTTGACAATCCTTGAATGATTTCCAATCGGTATTTCATTTTTCGTAACTTCAAGTTAGTTTTAAAGATTATTTATACGTGTGCAAATGTTTACTAATTTTAACTTTATTTGAAGATTATTAATTTTGTGCAATATTTTTTACTTGCTTACATAAAGTGAAAAGAAGCATCTTAAAGTGCATTGTTCTCCCCTTAACTGCAGCTGTAGGCTATACACGTGGCTTTACATGGTTCAAATAACGACAAGTAACCCATTGTCGTTTAAGATGCCTCAAATTAAAAAGAGATCTGTTATTGGAATAGTGAACATAGTTGTATCTCTTAAAAAAGGAAAATATTCCTGACTTTGAACAACCTAATATTTTAAAACTTCTCAGATAAAGAAAATATAAATTGCACTTTTAAATGAAAATATTCAAGAGTTAAAAACGAAATCTGTAAATTTCACGTAAAAATTTAAGTTTTATTCTCACCATGCAGTTAAAATATGTGAATGAATTAAATCAGATTGTTTTAAAAAATTATATTATTCTGTTTGAATCTTTAATGCAGTAATTATGACTTTTTTTAAAAAAAAAACAAGTCATATGAAATAGAGAATTAATTTTGATGAAAAGTGTGGCCATGTATCCGCTCAGATTAAGGTATAATGTTTCACTAGGTCATTGCCTTCAATATCAATTCTCATCATTGCGGATTGCAAAGCGATCAAATTATAATTACATATTTCTTAAATCATATCTTAAAAATCTTCCTATTTTATAAGGGTAACAGTTATTAACTATCATGTGAACACAAAATTTATAACTCAAAATGGTTGATCATTGTTCTCTCATTTCTCTCAATGATAAGTGCTGGTCACAGTGAGGAAAAAAATGTTTGACTTCATTTGGGAACCTTTATTAATTTGGGTTAGATATTTTGACAATATTACTAACTAAAACTTTCCATACATTTTTATGCGGTCACTCTTCCCAAATATTTACATTTTAAAACATTTTCGTATTCGTATATGAAAAATTTGAATAGAGAATTTAAGTATTATTTTAACTAAGTGCTATTGGAATATAACATTTTATTTACTTAAGTATGTCCTGAAGTCAATATATAAATTGCCTAAACGATACTACTGTTAACTTTTTTAATCTTTAAAGGCTAATGATTATAAAAAAAATTAATATTACAAAAGAATCCCGTGCCTAGATACGAACTGTTGCAGGAGGTTTGATAATTTTTTTAACAATATTTTGTAGCTTCTTTTATTTAAATATTATTTCATGACAGTTAGGTAGAAAAGATCTCAAAGTTTATGTCAAATGAAACTTTATGATTGTGTTACTATCCTGTATATATGTTTGGTAAACAAAAATAGTAGTAGTAAAAGTAATTCCAAGTTTTATAAACGTAAAAAACTTTCTTTATAATTATTATAATAAACATTCACCTCACAATTTACTACTTGTCTTCGTAAATTCTTCGTAAGCTCGAAGTAAATGTTTCAAATATCATCAGTAGAAATAATATATTTTTTCATTTTTAATAACATTCTAAATAACAATATTACACAATAATGTTGAAACAGCTCAGTAAGTTTAAGGTTTGTTTATAGGAAGTATTTAGAGACTGATATGAAACGTTCAAGAAAAAAATATACAAAAAAAATTGGTTTATAAAGTATGTTATATAAAGTTTCAGGTTAATATTTAAGTAATGCGACAGAGGTTTAACTTCTAACAGGCGTGGAAACTTTAAAGTTTTAACTTTTTAAATGATTTTATTATGGTGGGCAGTATTTTAACATAAATCCTTGTTCAAAGTAAAGTCCAAAGCAGGGATTTATTGTATTGCAGCTTCTAGTTGGAAAAATACTTTTAAGATACATCCACTTTCAAAATGCTTTAGATAACTAACCAAATGTAAAATATATTTGACGATATGTTCGTCCCAACACAAGTTTCCTGGCTTATAAATTATTTGTACTTTTAAAGTTGCTATTGTATTTTCTTATGACTATTAAAGTTAACAAAATGTATTCCAGTATGGTTAGTTTGACTACTATTGAGTTTACTACAGCACACCAATACGTTTAGTACATCCCCACGTTTTCACGAAACATGCACCAGTGGATTTTGTCACACGTGGTTCCAGCATCTGCATGATTTCAGTTCGTGTCTATAGCATGTTCTGCATTCGTGCGCATTTCGCTATCAAACTGTCAACATTTTCGTTGTGTAATGTGCGCTTATTTCATTGCATTTCTGGTGCATACTAAAATGTCACCCTCAGCGCACCCAAAGAAGTAGAACCTCGTAAAAGCAGACAGTGCTAACTCCGGTAAAAGTGGAAATGATATATGTTCAGCGATGAGTCATTTCCGTGCGACGCTTTTGTAGGCCTGTTGTTCGGCTGGGATTGATAAATATTAAGTACCATCTTGCTGAATAGAATTATAGTTAGATTTTAAAAAGGACAAAAAAAATTATCATTTTAACTTAGAAATCAAAACCTGTCGCATATTTATCGCATTCGGCAATATTTTGAAAGAAATCTGCGTTAAATTTCGTGTTCCATTTCCATAATAAAAGTTTATTTGCAACATGAGAACACATGAACTTGCTCGTTGCCGAGGTGAGATGTTTACACATCACTGGCGAGCAGTGAAACACTCGTACACAATTTTGTTTCTCCAAGCAACAGCCTCTCCGTGTGCCTGGGGACTCGGCAGTTGAGTGTCAGTTCTTACCAAGGCAACCCGGGTTCCATTTCCGGCTACGCAAAGCCTTATATCTCATAGAGGTGCTGAGAAACATGGAGGGCGTTGCCGTAAGCAGGTCGTTTTCCTCTGGTTACGCTCTTTTTCGCAGTCATCTATTCCTTCAGTGCTCCATTATTATCTAATCAACCCATATCTATGGTCAGGTCCTCGAAGTCAACGATTTGTTAAGTCTGATCCATTAGTTAGTTCTATGCGAGCTCTTCGAAAAGTATCTGACACTTCAATCAGGGAATCTCGACAAAAAAAATATTCAAAACAATTTATTATACTTAATAGGTGTTACCGACCGAGAGGTGTTGTAATTTATAAAGGATAAATTTTCAATGCTGACCAATCACTCTTTTTTTTTTTTTGTTCCGCTTAAATTCTCTAGGCAATTACTGGTATGTTTCTATCACAGAAATATTAATTAATTCTTATTTATTTCTTACCACGCACTTAGATATTCAAGGCGCGCCTGCAATAAGCATTATATATATATATATATATATATATATATATATATATATATATATGCAGTACCAGGTACTGTATTTAATGAATGACATGAAATTTTTCTATGATGACGATTATGGAGAAGCAACAATTTTCTGTAGACTCTGTTTTGAGATTAAAATGATATTATTGTTTCTGTAAAAATTTTAAAACAATCACCAAACATCATTGCCTTTTCAATTGAGTGACACTTGAAATGGCATATGCTGGTCAGATGTGTGATACTGTGGTCAAGGAATAAAGAATTGATCTCGCAGAGGTGTACTTTATTATAAAAAAAGTAAAACCATGTATATATGACGAACGAATAATGAAAAATCAGCGAAAATACCACATAATCAGAATTAATGATAAACCATATTAGAGAAATTAAATAATGTTGTAACTAGAAAAATGATATTCAGCTGTCCTTACATAGATATGTCACCAACCATGACTTCATTTTACCACGACAATGTATTTTTTCTCTGATTTTCTGGTAAAGACCTCTGACTTTATTAGAGTACCTTTACATTTTATATTTACATTTTTGAATTACTTTAAATAATTATTGGCAAGATATTTAGCTAAATATTATGTTAAAACATATGTTATAATTAAACAACATGGCGGAGGCACCCTCTAGAAAGTTATTGTGTTTTCTAGCGTACCTGCTATCGTGAATTGATAATAAAGATAGTGGCAACGTCCTCTAGCAAGTAATGCTATTATTCCTTAAAATCCAAAACAAAATTTACAAGTCCGAATATGTGTGTTATTTTTTGATATGCAGTATTTAATTCTCAGTTTGGTAAATGACTCGATGGCGTGCGAGGAGTTCTGGGTTCGATTCCCGGGCAAGGCATGGGTGTAAATTTGTAAGTGTTTACATTTGTCACTAATTTTTATAAGTCAATGAAACTGTCACAAGAAAATAGTCAAACTATAAGAAATAATAAGTAAATAAAGGGGGGATGTTTGGCTGGCTTGTGATGAAAAATCACGGGCCAGACAAACATTTTAATTATAATTTTAAAAATATTTTTAAAAAAATGTATGGCCGTGTGGTCAAAGGCGTATGTTTTCCAACTCAGAGGTTCAAGCTGTCATGGTTCGAATCACTGTAGTTGCAATTAATGTTGTATAAAATAAATTAAAGTTAATATGTCGATAAAGACCACGACAACATTTTCAGGTACTGGAACATCGTCCTTGCCTCAGACATAGCAATATTGGCGCTCACTAGGAACATACAGCAGAAACAAAGATGTCGGCCTCCAGCAGAACGAAAAAATATATATCGTTCGTTACATCATATACGATCGCTGCTTCCAGCAGACGACTACAATATGACTGATATGATGTCAGAATGGAAAAACTGATTGTGACATCAGATCCAAGATAGCAGCTGTTGCATTAGGTTTCAATATGGTTCTCGTAACGAAAATTGCAACTTCTTGTATCCAAGATGGCAGGCGTAACGAAAAAATACATTGTTCGGGGAGTAGGACATTCGATTTCAAGATTGCGTAAATCAAGATGGCGATTGGTCAAAGGTCAAGATCAAAGTTAAAGGTCAAGGTAAAAGTTAACGCTAAATGTCAAAGGTTAAGGTCATCCAAGATGGTTGCAATCACGTCAGGGCAGTCCGTCATTGACAATCTAGACCCTTTTTTTCAGGATATAATGTTGTATACTACTAGTTTGTAGAAATCCACATATATAAAGCATGTGACCGTGCAAACCACACTTACACCAACTGCAATGGAAAACCTCCCGCAAACGACACAACAAGCCCAAACAGAAAAGTACTCGAAGAGAAATTAAAGGAAAGCTCTGATATAGTAAACAAAAACCACCCACAAACCAGCAACAAGTATACCTACCACCATACCGAAAACAACACTACAAAATTTCCTTGAATTATAACTAACAATGGCAACAAAAAAAACTGGCAGACATGACACTGGAAGAACAACCAGAAGAAAAAAATAAAACGATCAACAAACAACAAAATAATAAAAAGGGCATAAGAAGCATATTAATTAATTAAAACTGAAAATTCCATATTGTGATAAACACCATAATAAAAATCAAAGCCAAGTCAGGCAAATGCAAAACCACTGTCGAGAAAAAAAGGAGTTATACTCATGGGACTATTCTAAATAATACAAACGACAAACCAAGAAGACAACGAAGTAAAGTACCTACAAACACTGTAAGAACCTACGAACAACGAAGTAGACTAAAAAAAGAAAAGAATAGAATAATCTACTCAACAGAAAATGAACAAACAATAAAAATAGAAGAAAAACAATTAACAACTAAATGGAGGAAAAAGATACTCCTTCAGCTGAAAAAGGAGCTGCAAGTTCAAAAAAATTATACTTAGTAGAAATACCAGAGGAAAGAAACAAAATTCGCACAAAATAGGGAAAATTCTATTATGGACATTTTAAATAACACAGATTCAATTAGCAGAACTAAATTTTTAGTATTGAATGCAAACAGACTTTGAAACCAATATAATTTGCACCCTAATCTTCCAAGTAAACATAGACATAGCACTGTAACAGCAAGCAGGCTAATAGACTTATTTTTCGGACTAACTGATGTATAGGAAAGTCAGATAACAAAGAAAAATAGATTGAAAAAATTGTTGGAATAACAACAGCATTTAAAAATGAAGGAAAAATTCACATGGTATAGAGATTTGAACTAGATTGAACAACCATAATCATCCCAACATTAAATGTAGACCTCAGTATTACAGCCATACATAATGAACCAAAAGCTAGACATTTGACGGATAGTTACCATGGAACATAAATTGAAGCAAGCACCATACTACATTATTGAAGGAGATTTCAAAGAAAAATAACCAGCTGGGGAAATAAGTGCTACAACAAATGGACGAGAACTCTTAACACCTTGCATAAGCATACAACTTCATCGTTGGTTCTGTTTGTCCGACATCACCTGATTTAGTCTTGTTTTCTGTGAATTTTTATCTTCATAAATTTATTTATTTTTGGAATTTTGCCATGACAAAGAATGCCAAACTGCAATGGCGTATATCCAAAAATCTGCTTTTAAGGAAAGGTTATTGTTCTCTAAACCCAATCTCATCTTTGCGGATTGCAAAAAGAACAAATTTTACTTGCATTAAAGTTTAAATTTAAATTAGTTTTCTATTTGTACTGTATAATATAAATAATTCTATAAATTTAAATTCAAACGAATTAGTATTAAGGTTATGTAGTATGTATTCTATAGTACCTAACATCATTTATAGGCGATATATAAGGCCGAAATAATTTAATAAAACAAAGTTTGGCAAATCTATAAAACGTTTATTCAATAAAACGCAAGGACAGTTAGTCAAGTAATAAGCAAATATAATTTTAAATTTAAATATTTTCTTATTTTGGTTTAAATCTAAATTTCAATGTAGGCGCCCTCAAAAATTGTGTGTGTCTGGTTGAAAAATATGAAAATGGAAGTTAAACATTATTGTCAGTAAGTGCAATCGAATATCATTTTTTAAGTATTCAATTTGTTCTATTTCTTACACATTTTAAATAATTTTACATAGTATGCTCTAGAGTCAAGTTGAAAATCACAAACACGATTCCACTGCAAACAAGTATAAGCTTTATGGGCTAGTTCTTATAAAAAATGAAAATATAATCCTATACGTCGTCACATTGCTGTGTCTAAATTCAAACTGATGCAGTATCTTAGTTGAAAAATTCTTTATATTATTTTGTAAGGTTATAATTATTGAATCTTTTTTGTGACAGGCCAGGTAGAAAGCAATCTCAAATGTAATGCTGGAAAATTATATCCTTGTTGGTGATATTTTTTTTCGAATTAACCTTTTCTATAAACTTGTAATGTTTAATTAATTCTGATCTGAAGTACCAGCATGTCTTTAACAATTATCAGTAATTAAATTATTTTACATGCTTAAATATAATTAACATCACAAAGCTTAGAATACGAAATTTTCTTAAACGATTTCACCCAATATTTGGATCGTGTGTTTGTTAAATTTACTGTCGCCCAATAATATAAATATGAATCACCAGTAAAATATAATTAAACTTTAACTTTGAAGAATTAGTGAATGATATTCTAAAATGGGTTCTGTCCAGCCAAGCAGTGCGGAAGTTTGAATTTGCATTCCGTAGTGAAGTAACGCAAAGTTGGTAATGATTTTAAAATTTCATTACCACCAAGGCGTTCCATCAACACGAAGTGCTACAGTTTTTAAAATACAGCGAACCTACAGACATTTAATAAAAAAAATTATCCTCACATAAACGAGTGGAGATCTTTAGTTTCAAATTACTAGAGCTTCAAAGAAATTGGTAAAAACTTGCACGTGTAAGGAAGAATATTGTTGTTTGGTGTAAAAGTAACATTTTTTTAAAAGTATTTTCAATAGTCCAAGATAATGTAATGAGTTCACCTTCTAAGTTAGAAAACTTTATAACCCGTGAATTCACAACATTTATTCGTAAATTTAAAATAATTACTAGATAATTTTTATATTTAGATATTTTTTGTTAATCCAAGGCGAATAAGTTTAACACATAATTCTACTTTTCACCAGAAGTATCCAATACGAATATAAAATACTAGCTGCCCGACCCGGCTTCGCACGGCTATACTAATGGAAAAAAATTAAGCCACATCTCCCATTTACAGTGATGGTAAATAAAAAAATAATTCAGTGAAAATTTACTACAATGCTGTAATAATGTACCGGAGAGAAAATGAATAGCACCGATGGTTTCCCGACTCGTGCACGCAACGTACAACTGATGTACCCGTACTTCGCTACGGCAGTCTACAGGCAGATCACTCTTGCGCCGCTCATTATACATGCCCTCCTTGAGGGTACGCCAGTGCCGCGCGATGCCCGTTGCCATGGAGACGCAGAAGGCATGAACAATGCAAAATCTTGTTCTCATGCAAACAAAGTACCCACTGTTGCCTGGTTTTAACCACCCATGGGATCTAATTTTCGGAAAATGTTATCCTGTGTAACATAAGGTACATTACTGTGAAGTTTCAAGTCTGTAAAATATATATACTTGAAAAAAAGGGCAACAAAAAAACAAATTAAACACAGAGAGGAAAACAACAATAGTTTATTTTGCGATAAAAAGTATTTAAATACTAATTGAACTCTTATGAGGGTACTGATTACTTCGTTGTTAATATAACACGAGTGTTTTTTACTTGTATGGGAAAATTAAGAATGATAAGGCATCTAGTGCGTGGCAACAATGTTAGTAGGCAATAGTAAATAAACCTCTAGCGCCTGCAGCATTGTCAACACACACTTCGTACGTGTACTGCATGTTGTATCTAACCCCCTCCAACGCATTTGAATCTAAATTGGACTTTTAGTAAGGATCCCTGATGTTATTGATAATATAATAAAGCCTATAGCCTTCCTTGATAAATGTGCTATCCAACACTGAAAGAATTTTTTAAATCGGACCAGTGTTTCCTGAGATTAGCGCGTTCAAACAAACAAACAAACAAACTCGTCAGCTTTATAATATTAGTATGGATTTTATGCAATCCTTTGTATTCTACTGAAGTATAACAGAAACATCTACACTTTATATTTTTGATTTAACTTTAAAATTCCTTGCATGTACATACCTTTGCATTGTTCACACGATGTCAAATAGTACATGCTGTCCTACAACCTACAGAGGTAGGTTGTTGAAATAAACGACATAAATAAATGTATCGGTATAGTTGGTCTATCTCAGTCATGTGCATTAATATTTTATTTTTTAGTGTGCTAAAAATAGTGATTTGATTTTTATTATAACTTTTAAGAGAGAAAAAGGCATTCTGGAAAAACACCTGTTGGCAAGAATAGGAACTAATTGCAAAAGGTTTCTTGTATGATATAAAATAATTCCCGCTGATGAAATATTAATATTCTAATGAAGTGATTGATACCATTTTAAAACTCTGAGTTTGTATCTGGTATTAGTCTCAGAAGCTAACATGGATCCTGGTACTTTGCCTGCATCGTTATCGAAAGGACACATGTGTAAGTTCTGCAGCAAGGAGTTTGTCCTGAGAAAGAACGTAAGACAACACCAGAAGAATGACTGTGTTAAAAACCCACTTCGCAAAATGGTAAGTTGTGTTCGGTGTAGCAAGTCTAATCGTTTAAGCGAAGAGAGAGCTTGATAAGACACGACAGAACTTGTAAAGCCAAGCCCACTTACCAGATAGAGGACAACGATGGAGCTACTATTCTAAAGAGTGTGCTGCATGACGTAAATAATCTTCCGTGCCTTGAACGTTTCATAGCTCACTTGATATCGACAAAGAACTTAAATTCAAGGATTCTGACGGTTTAAGGAAGACTAAAGACGATAAAAGTATCATCACCGTGAAAAGTGAGAATACATTCAAAACTAATTCAAGTAGATCCACCGTATTCGGAAAATGGTGGACACTTAGAAAGGAAGCTTGAAGACAATGAAGAAGATTCGACGTCAAAGATTGCAATACCTTACAGTAATCCAGGTGGAGATGAAAACTTGTTTTAAAATTATATTTTGCATTTCAAAAACTATTTTTTTTATTTATAGAAATTTGTTTTCTAACTAAGAATGAGTTCACGACAGCTTCCGTTTTGTGAATGTGCATTCGAATGTGCTTCCGTAGTCGGATGTGTTTCCAAATATGCTTTATTTGTGCTTACAAACGTGTTTCTTTTTTTATTGTGCTTCCAAATGCGCTTAATTTTTTGGAATGTTTTTTTTTCCAAATGTGCTTCCTTTTATAATGTGTTTCCGAACTTACTTCCTTTTTAATGTGCGTCCTTTTATTAAAGTCCTTCCATATATGCTTCATTTTTTTTTTTTAGTTAGCTTCTAAATTTACATCCTTTTCTTTGATTTTGGATCGTCAAGTTTGTAGTCATGTCATGATTGTCCTCGTGGTTCGAGACGTCTTGTATAAGTCAGTACACGAGCTGTTTAAAATATTTGCCAAGTATCGATAAAAAAAAATAAGGTTTCATGGTTCGGATTCGATTGGCCTATATGAAGATGTGTTGATTATTATTTTTATTGGTTATGTCTTTTTTGCGGCATATGGTCTGGGTTCGACTCTGTGTTAATTCACATGCATTACAACGTATTGAGTTATTTATTATTTTTCTCGTCTTAACTCATGAAAATTTAATGTTTTGAAAAGGTAATTTTATTGTTTGCTTTCAGTCTCGATTTAGTATATTGTTTGGTACATTGGTTAACAATATACTATTTGTCTCCTCTAATTAAATTAATTTTGTTTTGAAAATATTAAGACAAATTAAAAAGTTTTTTGGTTAATATTTACTGTCAACATAATAATACTTTTTGCACCATGTAGAATGATCTTTAACTGCAATTATAGTGAATAATGAGCAACTCTTTTTTCTTTAGAATTGAATACATTGAATTGTTGTGAATATGACGAAAATTATTTAAGAAAGTTTTAATATGTTTGAAAAATGTTTATTTCTAACATAGGCTTTATGTAACTTTTTATTGTTGGGACACATTATTTTTATTCAATATTTATTGAATTTAGGTTTAGGTATTTAATTGTATCAGCTAGATTCACTGCGCGCGAGTAGCTGTTGCAGAAAAGTGTACGGACTCGACAAGACGGGTCGAATGTTCGCCGGCTGAGCGCGAGCGCGTGACGTCACGAGCCGACACCAGCGCTGAAGACAGCAGAGTGGCGGCGGAAGGCGAGAGAACCTGACTCGGGAGTAGCGGTGCTACGAGCAGGTGGCGGCTGGTGTGCACTGCTACGAGAGAGTGTCGCCAACAGGTGGAGTTGTGAGGCTGACAGTAGAAAGGGCCTTGAAGCTCTTGTCTAAAGTTAGTACACATGCAATTTTCCAACATCAAAATAATGCATCAACCAATATATTTTAAAGTTATTCTCTGAATTCGAGGGAACAAATTGTATACCGGTAAGCTTAAATAATTTATTATAGATTTTAATACATCTAGTGCCTAACCAGACCTTTATGTTTAGTGATTAAAATTAATACCACTATTGTAGACATATAATACTTATAAAACCATCCGATTGTGTGGTCACAAAGTATAAATGAATACAATTTTCGTGGCAGATGTTTGTTTTAAAACTTACGCCAGATTAAACATTAGTTTTTTTTTACAATATAACTTTATAATTCTAATTAAATTCGTTTAAAAATCTAAAATAGCCCGGAAAATAGTGTAAGGAGCTTTCATGAAGCGGGTCACCCAGGTTGCCAATAGACCCAGCCTGCTGTCAGCTGACTGGTGGGCCACTTAGTAAACACATAACACTTAGTGATTAAAATGTACTGAACTCTGGCTTAATAAATATTAAGATTACTCAATAAAAATATTATACAAACGAATATAGTGGGCAAAGAACTTCCAATGTAGTGATAATTGTAAAATTAAATTATTACAACCCGTATTTCTACAACACAAAACATTACATGTTTTATACTTTCCACTTGTCAGCGATATTCTTGATGCCAAATAAATTATATACAAACCCTTTTTTATTTTAAATGTATTCGCATTAAAAAAATTTTTATTTCAATAACTATAACATTGGTTCAATAATTAAATAATAAGGTATTTATATTATATAAAATCTCATTATAATATCCCTCGTCTCTCATGATGATCATCAGTCTAACACAGCGGACATAAATGTTGCCTTCCGTGGTGAAGGAGACACAACCTTGTGATTATTTTAAAATAACTTTACAAGGATATGTCACCTCCAACACAAAACGCTACATGTCTTCATCTGATGTTTCTGACAAAATTTCGTTCGAGTTCGTAGAGGTCTCATGTTCTGTCCTTATTCGCTTCTGTTTTCTATGAAACTTTGCAATATAACATTTTTGTAGGCATGTTCTTGTCAATTTTGTTTAATTAAAATATATTTTCTTCATAGTTCTTTTTTTTTTCAGTGTGTTCCGGAGATGTCATGTGACACGCGGATCCCTTTGCTCGAGTCAGTATTTTCTTATTTTCCTCTTTTTGTGTTGTTGGCTGCTCAACAGAGAAAGATGTGGTTGTACTTAAAGATTTTTGGTTTTCATAAACTTATTTCTGAGAGTAATTTGTTGACGAAGTTGGCATTTCTGATTTATCCACATTTATACCAACATCAGTTTCATTGTCATGGTCACGAGGGATTGTATTTTCAAAAATTGATGGTTTCCTCAAGAAAATGTCATTTCTATGTCTGGCCATGAAAGACCAAAACAAATCCTTCCCTGAAATTTTTATTTCATCACTCCGTCAGTTTTGTAAAATAGTACACTACCCTCCTCACACTGACAGATGAGTAGCCAAAACCATGTCTAGAAAGTCTATTAAGTCTATTCACCAGATCAGTTTCTTTCTCTGCTGAAAATAGTTCGGGATTACCAATGGTCATTAGTTTATTGAAAATTTGTGCATGGTTAGCATGATACATCAAATCTCCCTAAAGACGAGCTTCAATGTCTTTTCTTTGCAGAGTAGTGAATAGAACATTGAAGTGCAAAGCAACACCGAACGAACCGCGGAAATCTGTTCACCAAGCCGGGTATTATGAATAAGCACTCAGTCAAACTGGTGTCAGTTAGTGAACTTGTGTAGGTAAATAAAAAGTTCGGATAGGTATTATCTCATCAAATCCGCAGTCACATGAGATCTGAATGTCATAACTGATCTGCCGGTGATCACTGGAAGAATATTCCAACACCATCGAGTACGTTTACATTACTTGGCTGCAATGACTCCCAAGCATAATGTCCAGGTGGGATTTGGTTCAGTGCGCATTGAAGACATATGTGAACAGTTGAATGGTCTCATTCTGTACTTAGAAGTCATGGATCAGTAAATATCCATTCATATTCTCTCATTTGGCATCAGTGTGCGATAATTGACACAGTTCCTAGTTGGCATTAACGACTGTGCATAGCAGCAACATATAAATACAAGACCGCATCAAGAAAAGATGTAGCCTGATATAATTATCTTGCTTGAAATAGGATTATATCAGTTGGACTGTATTGTTATGCAATTTAGTTTCAACACCATTTGGTGATTGGTGGAAATATAACGACGTACCAACATGTCTAAACTGTTGTTTCGAACAAACATATCGGCCTGCAGGTGTTTCACAATCATGGCTTTTTGGGCCCTGAGATGGAATATCATCCGGACTGAGTAAATTTTCTGGATTATCAGCTCATCAGGCTTATGGTTTCAGCAGTAAGCCTCCAGTTCGGCCTTGATCACCGAAGACCTCTGCATGTTCAACTGAAGACAACTAGCCATAGTCTAACTAGGATTCCTCAAGTGTTATAGCTTTGGCCAGCACAGGATAGTTCTGTGACATGACAAAGTGGACAAAGTGTATGTGCCATATGCTGGCGTAATGTACACACGATGCTGTGGCTTGTGGATATCTCTCAGTCAGCAATGTGCTCCTCCTCAATGGAATGGAGACAGGCCTAATTCTTCCTTAAAGATGAAAGGATTAAGGTCGCATAATTGGTAATTTTATCAGCACAAGGTTTACGGTAATCCCCAAACTTTGCAGTAGGTTCGCCTATGAATATTCTGCATACATCCAAATGCATACTCCGGACTTCCACGAAGCATTGCAGAAAAAGTTTAACCTCGTCTTCCGCACAGTTTCTGTTCACGCGCTTGAAGTGGGAGTCTTTGGTAAACTTGGACAGTGGCAGGAAAAATTCTATGTATTTCTTGACGTGCAGTAATTTGGCCAGTTAAATAGGAGCCACACTTCCGAGTTACATTGCAGAAAAGGACCGTGCAGATCAGTCTTTTTCAGCCATACCAGTACGGACGGAGGATATGGTGGCATGTTCTGCCGCCTCCACTGCCACACCTCCAAGGGCACTGAATTTTAACACTTAATACAGATTTCCTTCTCCATCACTGTCAAGCCTTTATGCACCAGCATCATTGTGTCCTTAGATGCCGACGAAATGTTAACAAGCCACATTCAATGATTTTGCGTGCAGAGCATTTCGAATCTGGTCCTGCGGCTGACTGCACCTCATTTGTTGTACCTTAGTACCTTAGACAATTAGTTGAATAAAGTGAACTGATCTCTAACGTATAAAATTATAAGAGTGATCAATAAAAAAAATATACAAGCGAATATAGTGGGCCAAGAACTTCCAATGTAGTGATAATTATTAAATATAAAATTAATAAAACCCATATTTCCACAACACAAATCATTTCATGATATATTCTCTCCATTTGTCAGTGATCTTCTTTGATGCCAAATAAATTATATGATAAAACCCGTTTTAATTTAAATGTAAAAGCAATACAAATATATTTTCAATTGCATGAATATAACATTGGTATAAAAATAAAATATAAACAAATCTTTATATTTATATATTTCTTGTATGCGTGTGTATGTCACTGAACTCCTCCTAGACGGCTGGACCGATTTTGATGAAATTTTTTGTGTGAGTTCACGGGGATTCGAGGATGGTTTAGATTCACAATTTGGTCCACTGGAAAATGTTTATTTAATTAATTTTTTTATTTATAAATTGTTGTTGATCTTTGAATGGTTTAGGTTTACAGTATATATATATGTGTGTGTTGTGTATTTATTTATGTGTTGTTGTTAATCTTTGGATGGATTTTATGAATTGTTATTACATTAAAATTAAAATAGAATTGGTTAATGAGATTATTATATTATTATTTATTGAAATAACATTTTAAAGTGTATTTAAAAATAAAGGTGCAAATTTGTGAGGTGCAGTATTGAAGTGAGTATTTTACATGATTTTTCGTGATTTTAATTATGTTTACACGTGAATTCAATACCAATCAACTTAACTTCCAAATTTAAATTGTCAGTTCTCACTTTATTCTACAAATTAAATAATGTAATAAAAAATATACATTGTGCAAAATAAGTAAGGTGCAGTATCAAAGTGAGTATTTAACATGATTTTTCATTACTTTTAATTATGTATAGACGTGCATTCAATAACAATCAACTTAACCTACAATTTTAAATTAGTTCTCATTTTATTCTGTGCAACTTATGACGTATTGATGTCTCTTTGAAAATAAAAATATAAGTTTGTAAAATAACATTTATAGTATCTTATAGTAATTATAGTAATTTCAGTTCGACCCGGCAGATGACGCTGCGATTAGATTCAGGGAAATTTCCTGTAAATTTTCGAATTTAAAACGTTTGGACAGAACAACGTCGGTTGGGTCCGCTAGAAAGATATATAGAGATATATATGTAGAAAGATATATAGAGAGATAGAGATATAAATAGAAAGATAGAGAGATTTATAGAGATATACATAGAGAGATAGAGAATTAGAGAGATAAAGAGAGATGCTTAGTATACGTTTAAAAAATTACAAAAAAAAATTGATTGAGGCATTGCAACGCATGCCGGGCATTATCTAGTTATACTATATAAAACCTCATTAAAATATCCCCCGTCTCTCTTAATCTTCATCAGAATAACACAGCGGACATAAACTTTGCATTCAGTGTTGAAGGAGGCACACCCATTAAATGATTTTAAAGTAACATTAGCAAGTTGGCCTCCTCCAACACAAAACGCTACATTTCTTCATTTCAGTAATTTCATCTTTTCTTCTTTTTGTGGTGTTGCAGCGCAACAGAGAAAGGTGTGGTTGAACTTAAAGTTTTTTGGTTATCAGAATCATGTTTCACAGAGAAATAGTTTGACGAAGTTGGCATTTCTATGTCTGGTCATGAAAGACATAAACCAATGCTGTCCTGTCAATTTTATTTAATCCCTTCAAAGTATAAAGGTAAAGTTACTCTTTATAGCAAGAAGTAATGAACGATTCAAATTCATGGAATATATATTTGTTTTTCTCGAAGTTTTTATACGAAATGTAATGTAAGAGTTTTAACGTGTGGTTTAGTTTTTGTTTTATCCTTGGTTGTTGGTTGTTAAAAAAAAGAAATAATGTAAAAGGTAGAGAATATAAAGTAATTTTAAACTTGAATTATTATAATTTTATTTAATGAAGTTATATATGAGACTAAATGTAAAATTGCTGGATTGTAAGTTGTTGAAATAGCTTGGGAAGTTGGGATTTATCGAAATCCTTGAAGATAAACTTTATACTGCAGCGACGTGAAGATTGGTGCAGGAGCCACATACAGAATGGATGTTGAATTGATGAAGCTACCAGACGACTACTGAGAGTACGGTGCCATCATCGGGACGATGAAGAGTCGCAGGAGTGTTCCATCTGGTGTTCGTGTACTGCCTACATCGGTATACATTTCCAGGTATTAATATAGAGATCACACTACCAAAGGACCGGTTATTCAGTGGTGTAGCCAGGATTTGTGTATAGGGGGTGTTAAGAAGCACCCCCCCCCCCCCCCCCCGAAATTTAAGTGGTTGGTCCGGGGGTCCTCCCCTGGAAAAATTTGAATTGTAAGATGTAAAATAATGCTATTTTAGCAGTTTTCGGTATTTAAATTTAAATATTGTAATGGTAAAAATTTTATTAATTTTTAATATGAAATTTGTTTGAGTGATTGATAAGAAAATAATTAATGATTTGGTGCTAAGGGGGGGGGGGGGTTCGAACCCCTAACCCCCCCCCCCCCCCGGTTATTCCCCTGCGGTTATATAAAATAACTTCTATGAGGTTGATCAGTTGGTTGAGATATGGAGAACTGTAAAATGTTACTATTTATAATTATTTAAACTGGAATCATACTCCAATATAATCATAGTTGCACTAGTGAAGGGCCCTTTGTTTATAATTAAATAGTAAGAAGTCAGTCGATTACTGGTAAGGATGAGTAGTAGTTTGATACCCGTATGATTGTCATTTGTTTAATGTCTTCTTTTAGTTTCTTTATCTCCACTTGTACAACCCCAGAGGAAAAAAAACTCCGACTGAGTTAACTAAATCTTGGCAAAAATAATATCTTAGTTTATTCAATATTCGTAAAATTAAAATAATAATTTATAGAGTATTGATATTAAATTTAGGAAATGAAATCAAATATCTAATTATTAACTCTGAGTACCACCTACCTTGAGCATTGGTATAATATAACTATTATCCAAAATCTACTTAAGGCAGTTGTACAGAAATTGACCGCCCAACGAGAGGCCGAAAGAGTTTGTACAAGTTGAGGATAAAATTTAAAAACTTTAAGTAATCATGACGGATGATGTAAGAACTAAGTATTTCTTAAGATGAAGTAATTCTAGAACCACTTTAGAAACAGACTCCACAGGAAATCCATAAATAATGGAAACCAATAATAATATGGAAGTACAGAATAGAGAAAGGGATTATACAGATCAAGATACTGCAGCAACACCAACGTCAGGCGAAGTAGTTTTACCGAGGATAGAGACTAATACGCTTAGTTTAGAACATGTACTGAGGTTCATGCAAGGAGCAGAGGAAAGGCGCGAGCGGGAAAAACGCGAAGCAGAGGAAAAGGAACATAACCGTACAAAAAGGGAAAATGATGAAATAATGGAAAATTAAGTTCTTGTTCACTAATAAAACTGAACAAATTCGTGAGGATTTGAATGAGACGTTGCAGGAAACGGAACAGTATTTTTCTATGGTATGTAGCAGACTAGAAGCATTAGAAAGCACTATATCTAAATTAGAAGAAAGGGTTGAAGACAAATTGAAAGAGCATGAAAAGAAGTTTCATGATATTGCTGTAGGTGTAGTAGATGATAAACTGGACTTGATTAACAGATATAATGAAGCTAAATTTCATGAGCTACATACACTACATAAAACATCACAGGAGAATGCGGAGACACGAGTCAACAAAGTAGAAGTGCGGTTAGACGAAATTGAAAAAGAGATACGTTTAAATAATGCTTCTTGTACGACTAGAGATATTGAAATGACACATTTACAGAATGGACCTACACAACACCAAAACACAAATGTAGACAGTTCAGCTGAGAACGTTCCGGAGTCGGGAAGTAATACTGTGTTAGTTAAATCTTCGACAACAGATCCAATACTATCTATGCATCATGCAGCCAAGAAATGGCTAGATAATATACCTAATTATTCTGTAAACAGTACAGAATATTCTATGCGATTCATTCGTTTATTTGAGGATTACTGTAAGACGTTTGCACTGTCCGAATATGACAAATTAAAATTCATAGGTCGTTTGAAAAATACGGCATTTTTTTGGTGGGAATTATTACAGGATACAGTAACAGAATACTAACAGTTCAGAAAATTATTCTTGCAGCAATTCTGGAACACATGTATTCAGAGTAATTTAAGAGTTCAATTACATTCAGAGAAGTTTGACAATAGGAAAACGAAAAGTTTAGAATCACATGTGAGTGAGATGTATGAGCGAACTCGTTACATGGATTGTAGAATGGAGGACGAAGAGTTTGTGGCATTAATTTTGTCTCAATTACCAATTAAATATCAGTTACAATTAACTGGCAGATCATTTTCAAGTATAGCAGATTTTAAAGAACAGCTTCTAGCGTACGACTAACTTGAAAAATTAGAACGAGTGAACAGCAACAAAGAAGGTTACGAACGTCGTAATAATAGCCAACCAACACCGCTATATTAAAATTGGCATAGCAACAAATTTGATATTGCAGGTGAACTGGGACAACCACCAGCGAACACATTAAGAGTGAACCAGTATAAGCGAAACTGGTACAATAGAAATCAATAGAATATGAGAAATTATTATCATTGAAAGATTTGTGCAATGGGAGTGCATGACTTGATGTAAGTTTTTGGACATACGCCATTGGTAAGCATTGCTTATCAATGGCGTATGTCCAAAAACTTACATGAAGTCATTAACTGAACACAATACGTAAATGCAAATACTGACGTCTACAGAAAACTCCCTACGTAACGAACACAGGCAAACGTACCACCGTGCTCACAAGACAAGTTGCTGTATGAACACATGTCACGACTGGCATAAGAATAACCACGGGGAATACGTGTGATTTGGGTGACGACGAGACATTTTGTGGACATAATTAAAACTTTAAGCCAACTTCAACGGATATAAAATCAGTTAAGCTTATTTATTATGGTAGCACAGGCAGTACTGTTTATTGCTTGTATAATATATTTTTATATCCCTTTTAGGTAATTTGTTTATGTACTGGGCAGTAATATTTGTTCAAATGTTTAAAATATTTATTTAAAAGTCACCCACTAAATCTATGGCAACCACTTTTGTGATTGACGATGTATGCGCTGTAGGTTGAACCGAGGCAGGCGACTTGATTAAGAGTGCTGCTTTGATAAATTAACACATTGTTCATTTGTTGTGTGTTTTTGTTATAGCCGTCCAGCGACGAGTATTCAACCCCACCACTCAGGGGTGCTGCTTCATAACAATCAATGTCAGTTCGACAGTGAGATGAGCTATTTGTTTGGAGAATATTGCTGTTAATAATATGTTGTATTGACGAATTCTACTGGGCATCTAATTTTCTGACACACTCGCATCCGTTCTTTCCTGCCTTGTTAGGGTTTCCCTATTCCTCTAGTGATACCCGTGACAATATCTTCAAGTGCAACTAATATCTACATGTTGGTGAAAAAAAATTGCTTGGCATCCAATATAACTCGAAGGTTTTAAAAGTGGACACCACGTGTAACGTTATTTATTGCTATGTGATAATTCAAATTATTTGAAATAGTTTTTTTTACTAAATGTTATACAATAAATACTAGCGTAAATCAGAGACGTTTGTTAACTTGAAAAACAAGTCTGGACAGCTGAAATATTTTACTGACTAGTTTCACAAACAAATCTCCCAATTATATATTTTTTCTTAGGCATCTTTTCTTGATCAATTCTTGAATACAGTTTGAATATAATTTATTAAATATTAAAGAGAAGTGGAGATAAATAACATGTGCATTTGCAAATTTGACTTAAAAGCATATATTTATTAGATAATTAAAACTTATATGAACAAAGCATTTGTGGACAATACGTGGTGTATATATATATATATGTGTGTATATATATATATATACCAGGCCTAAAATTGATAATTTTTAATCATAAGATTGTGTTGGAAAGTATCAAATGCTTTGTTAATGTTGAAATAAATACAATCTTTTATTATATTTGGTACATATATTATATATATAATATGTGTGTGTGTTAAAGATGATCTTCCTGATTGAAAACATTTTTTTTTTGGAAATATTATTTTTTAGGAATAAATTCATGTGCCAATAAATATTTTTTTCTCGAAAAATTCTAAAATACTACATAACAAATATATTGGTCCATAGTTTGTGACTAAATTTAAACTGTCAATAATACTTCAAGGAAATATATACCGATAAATGGATGAACACTTAACATTGGTATACAACCATTATTAAAATGAAGTGGTAGCTGAAATATTATAGAAAATTATGGCACAGCTTACTACAGCCTGAATCCAAGTCCGAAATATTAGAATCTTAAATAAATGCATACAAATAAAACATATTAATGAAACAAGACCCATCTTTGATTAAAGTGAAAAATTAACTAATATAATCAGCTGCTGCTATTCAATGAAAAAGAAATAAAAATATTGCTGCTACACCCATGTGGCATTCAATTTACTTGTGACTACCCGCGGGAGGGGGCCAGTAGGCTATTTTATCGAACACTATAATATATATATTGTGAATACATATTTCCGATATTATATTGCACTGTTATCTAAATGCTTTATTATTTTTAGAGAAATGAAAGTGGTAGTTACACGGAAAAGACCTGGGTTAAATTTTACAGTTGGCCTCCCTGTGTATGTGATGTCAGTGTCCTTTCAGCGAAATAATTTTTTTTATGTGCCAAAAATTACTGAAATAATAATTTTGGAATGTCCAAGTAGTTTTTTTTACATCAATTGACCTACCTAACTTGGGTGAGTAAGAACTTATAAATAGGGGCAGGCATTTTTCGCGAAAAGATCTGAACACTTATTAGACTATAACAAGGTATACCCGCACCTGTGGTTTCTTCCTCGTGATTGGCGGCCGAATGCGAGAGAAGTCGTCACCTTGTTTGACCGAGCCACTCAGGAAGCGTTGGATTCTGCATTGAATAACTGTGATTGGTAAGGACCGGAAAATTCGCGATTTCGACGGCCATCAGGATAGACTGCACATTCCTCTGTACACTCGGACAAATAACGCCAGTTTACTGGCTGCAGACTTGTAAGTCGTCTCAACTGGTATGTCTGTGAATCTATTCTTCTTTGGTTGGAGGTTTATAATTGGTTGACATTCGTCTATATGAACATTAAGCCAATAGCAAAATCATCTTAAAGGTATATGTATTTGACTTCTAGTGTATCGCCGAATGAATCCGCGAATTTTTCCGGTCTCTAGTGATTGGTAATGTTACAATCGATATGTACCTGGGAGAAACTCTCCCAATAACGAAACAGAGACGATGCTACAGTGTTTAACTTTCATCTAGTCTCGAAATCTTTTCGCGAAATCTGTATCCCCCTACTTATAAATTTTTTAATATGTTCAAGCCCTGTAGCCTCTTGCTTTGTTTGCATGTCTTATGTGTTCCACGGTAATCCGTTAGCGGGGCGCCTGAGTTTCCGTTCTACTGTTGCTGGTTCCAGCTCAAGGTCGTGTCTTTGGTGAAGAATGTCGTCAGGAGGAAGGGGAATGGAATCCCGTGCGTCACGGCGGAACGGGGTGGTTGATGTAAACAGGAGGAAAAGTACTATTATGGAAAACTACTACGGTTATAAGTATACAGGGCTGCTTTCTATAACCCAATTTTGGAAACATTTGTTTCTATTAGTGCGCGATCTGTTGAGTTGTTTTATGACTGTAACTACAGAAAGTAACCGTCAGAAGCGCTTTTATTTTTGGTGGCAGATATTTGTTTTTAGACTTACGCCAGATTATATTTCCATTGTTTTTGTTACAAGATAACTTTAGGATTTAAATTAAAATCGTTTGAAAAATCGAAAATAGCCCCAAAAATTGTGTAAGGAGCTTTCAAGAAGCGGGGCACCCAGGTTCCCAATAGACCCAGCCTGCTGTCAGCTGACTGGTGGGCCACTTAGTCAACACATAACACTTAGTGATTAAAATGGACTGAATTCTAGCTTATTAAATATTAATAGTCCTCAATAAAAATATTATACAAACGTATAAAGTAGGCAAAGAACTTCCAATGTAGTAATAATTGTTAAATTAAATTATTACAACCCGTATTTCTACAACACAAAACATTACATGTTTCAATCTGTCCACTTGTCAAATAAATGATATAACCAAACCCTTTTTTTAATTTTAAATGTAATAGCAATACAATTTTTTTTATTTCCGTGATTATAACATTGGTTTAATAAATAAATAATAAGATATTTATATTATATAAAATCTCATTATAATATCCCTCGTCTCTCATGATGTTAATCAGACTAACACAGCGGACATAAATTTTGCATTCCGTGGTGAAGGAGACACACTCTCGTGATTATTTTAGAATAAAATTACAAGGATATGTCTCCTCCAACACAAAACACTACATGTCTTCATCTGATGTTACTGACAAAATTTCGTTCGATCTCGAGAAGGTCTCACGTTCTGTCATTATTCGCTTCTCTTATATATGAAACTTTGCATCAGGATATTTTTGTTGGCTTGTTTCTTGTCAATTTTGATTTATTAAAAGTTAATTTCTTCTTAGAATTGTTTTTATCAATTTGTTCTGGAGATGTCATGTGACAAGTTGATCCCTTTGCCCTAGTCAATATATTTTTTCTTTTCCTCTTTCTGTGGTGTTATCAGCAAAATAGAGAAGGATGTGGTTGCACTTAAAAAATTTTGGTTTTCAGAAACTTTTTCACAGAGAAATTGATTGATGGAGTAAGCATTTCTGATGACTGCACATGTTGTACCTACTGCAGTTTCATTGTCATGGTCACAAGGGATTGTATTTTCACAAAGAGAAGGTTTCCTCAAGGAAAAGTCATTTTTATGTCTGACCATGAAAGTAAAAACCAATCCTTCCCTGACATTTTTATTTCATCAATCCATCAGTTTTGTAAAATAGTAAACTTCCCTCCACACACTGACAGATAAGTGGCCAAAACCATGCCTAGAAAGTCTTTTGAGTCTATTCACCAGATCAGTTTCTTGCTCTGGTGAAAATATTTTGGGATTACCAATGGTCATTATTTTATTGAAAATTTGTGCATGGTTAGCATGATTCATTAAATCTCCTTAAAGACGAGCTTCAATGACTTCTTTTTGCAGAGTAGTGAATGGAGCATTGAAGTACAAAGCAGCACAGAACGAACCGCGCAAGTCTGTTCACGAAGCCGGGTATTACGAATAAGCACTAAGTCTAACTGGTGATAGTTATTGAACTTGTGTACGTAAATAAAAACGTCGGATAGGTATTATCTCGATAAACCCGCAGTCACATGAGATCTTAATG
>NC_086331.1:379746-405746 GCF_032445375.1 Bacillus rossius redtenbacheri
GATTATATTTCCGTGGTTTTTGTTACTAGATGACTTTAGGATTCTAATTAAATTGGTTTGAAAAATCGAAAATAGCCCCAAAAATAGTGTAAGAAGCTTTCACGAAGCGGGGCACCCAGGTTGCCAATAGACCCAGCCTGCTGTCAGCTGACTGGTGGCCCAAGTTGTCAACACATAACACTTTGTGATTAAAATGGACTCAATTGTAGCGTATCAAATATTTAGAGTACTCAATAAAAATATTATACAAACGAATATAGTGGGCAAAGAACTTCCAATGTAGTGATAATTATTGTAAAATTAAATTATTACAAACCGTATTTCTAAAACTCAAAAAATTACATGTTTTATTCAGTCCACTTTTCAGCGATATTCTTGATGCCAAATAAATGATATAGCAAAATCATTTTTATTATAAATGTAATAACAATATTTTTTTTTACTTCCGTGATTATAACATTGGTTTAATAAATAAATAATAAGATATTTAAATTATATATAATCTCATTATAATATCCCTCGTCATCATTATGTTCATCAGACTAACACAGCGGACATAAACATTGCCTTCCGTGGTGAAGGCGACACACCCCTCAAATTATTTTAAAATAAATTTAGAAGGATATGTCACCTCCAACACAAAACGCTACATGTCTTCATCTGATGTTTCTGACAAAATTTCGTTTGAGCTCGTAGAGGTCTCTCATTCTGTTTTTATTCGCTTCTCTTTTATATGAAACTTCACAGTACGACATGTTGTTGTCTTGTTTTCTGTCAATGTAAATTTATTAAAAGTTAATTTCTTTTTAGAATTGTTTTTAACAATGTGTTCTGGAGATGTCATGTGACACGTTGATCACTTTTCTCTAGTCTATATATTCTTCTTTTCCTCTTTCTGTGGTGTTGGCCGCAAAACAAAGAAGAATGTGGTATACAAATAAAGATTTTTGGTTTTCAGAAACTTGTTTCACAGAGAAATTGATAAATGGAGTTGGCATTTCTGATGACTCTACATGTTGTACCTACTTCAGTTTTATTGTCATGGTCACAAGGGATTGTATTTTCAAAAATTGCTGGTTTGCTCTTGGAAATGTCATTACTATGTCTGACCAAGTAAGACAAAAATCAATCCTTCCGAGCCATTTTTATTTCATCACTCCATCAATTTTCTAAAATTGTACACTTCCCTTCTCGCTCTGACATATAAGTGGCCAAAACCATGCCTAGAAAGTCTTTTGAGTCTATTCACCAGATCAGTTTCTTGCTCTGGTGAAAATATTTTGGGATTACCAATGGTCATTATTTTATTGAAAATGTATGCATGGTTAGCGTGATTCATCAAATCTCCTTAAAGACGAACCTTAAGGACTCTTCTTTGCAGAGTAGTGAATGGAACATTGAAGTGCAAAGGAGCACCGAACGAACCGTGGAAGTCTTTTTAGGAAGCCGGGTATTATAAATAAGCACTCAGTCAAAATTTTGCCAGTTAGTGAACTTGTGTACGTAAAAAATTCGTCGGATAGTTGTTATCTCATTTAACAAATAGACACATAGGATCTGAATGTCAAAACTGATCTGCTGGTGATTAATGGAGGAATCTAGTTCGTTTCCATTACTTGGTTGTCATGTCTCCTAAGCATAATGTCCAGGTGGGATTTGGTTCTGTGCACAATAAAGACATATGTAAACAGTTGTATGGGCTCATTCTGTACATAGAAGTCATGTATCAGTAAATATATATTTATGTTTTCTCCTTTGGCATCAGTGTGCGATAAATGACACATTTTCTAGTTGGCATCAACGACAGTGCATAGCAGCAACATATGAATACTGAGCGCATCAAGTTCAGATGTGGCCTCATATAACTATATTGCTTGAAATAGGATTATATCAGTTGGACTGTTTTGTTATGCAATTTAATTTCACCACCATTTTGTGATTAGTGATTAGTGGAAAGATAACCACATACCAACATGACTAATCTATTGTTTCTAAAAAAAAACATACCAGCCTGCAGGTGTTTCACTACCATGACTTTTTGGGCCGTGAGATGGAAACCTCGTCCAGACTGAGAAATTTTTTTTTATTATCAGCTCTTCACGCTTATGGTTTCAGCAGTAAGCCTCCAGTTCTGCCATCACCGAAGACCTTTGCATGTTCAACTGAAGACAACTAGTCATAGTCTAACAAGGATGTTTCAAGTGTTATAGATTTGGCCAGCTCAGGATAGTTCTGTGACATGACAAGGTGGACAAAGTGTTTGTGACATATGCTGGCGTAATAGACACACGATGCTTTGGCTTGTGGATATCTCTCAGTCGACGGGTGCCCCACCTCAATGGAATGCACACACGCCTATTTCTTCCTTAAAGATGAAAGGATGATGGTCGCATGATTGGTAATTTTATCAGCGAATGGGTTACGGTAATCCCGAAACTTTGGAGTAGGTGCACCTATAAATACTCTGCATACATCCAAATGCATACTCCGGACTTCCACGCAGCATTTCAGAATAATTTTAACATCATCTTTCACCCAGTTTCTGTTAGCGCGCTTGAAGTGGGAGTCTTTGGTAAACTCGGATAATTGTAGGGGAAATTCTATGTATTTCTTGACGTGCAGTAATTTGGCCAGTAAAATAGGAGCCACACTTCCGAGTTACATTGCAGATAATGACCTCGCAGAGCAGTTTTTTTTTTCAGCTATACTAGTACGGAGGGACGCCAGGGTGGCATGTTCTGCAGCCACCAGCGCCACACCTCCAAGAGCACTTAATCTCATTCCTTAATACGGATTTCCTTCTCCACTACTTTCAAGCCTTTATGCACCAGCATCTTTGGGTCCTTAGATACTGACGAAACGTTAACATGCCATATTGAATGATTTTGCGAGCAGAGCGTTTTTAATCTAGTCCTGTGGCTGACTGCACCTCATTTGTTGTACCTTAGACAATTAGTTGATTAAAATTAACTGATCTCTATCTTATCAAATAATAAAAGTGCTCAATAAAAATATTATACAAGCGAATATAGTGGGCCAAGAACTTCCAATGTACTGTTATTTATAAAATAAAAAATTAATAAAACCCGTATTTCAACAACACAAAACATTACATTATTTATTATCTCCACTTGTCAGCGATCTTCTTTGATGCCAAATAAATGATATGATAAAATCCGATTTAAATAAAATGTAAAATCAATACAAATATATATTCAATTGCATTAATATAAAATTGTTATAAAAATAAAATATAAGTTAATTATATTATATAAAATCTCATTAAAATATTCCCCGTATCTCTTGCTCTTCATCAGAATAACACAGCGGACATAAACTTTGCATTCGGTGTTGAAGGAGGCAAACCCATTTTATGATTTTAACATAACATTTAAAAGGATGGCCTCCTCCAACACAAAACGCTTCATTTCTTCATTTCAATATTTTCATCTTTTCTTCTTTTTGTGGTGTTGAAGCACATCAGAGAAAGGTGTGGTTAAACTTAAAGTTTATTGGTTTTCAGAATCTTATTTCACAGAGAAATTGGTTGACGAAGTTGGCATTTCTGATGACTCCACATTTTGTTCTTTCAGATTCATTGTCATGGTCGCTATGGAATGTATTTTCAACAATGCTGGTTTCCTCAGAGAAATGTTATTTCTATGTCTGCCCATGAAAGACAAAAACCAATTCTGCCTTGCCATTTTTATTTCATCCCTTCATAGCATACTTATGTTCATCAATTTTGCAAAATTGTACACATCCCTCCTCGCACTGACATATAAGTGGCCAAAACCATGCCTAGCATGTCTTTTGAGTCTATTCACGAGATCAGTTTCTTGCTCTGGTGAAAATATTGTGGGATGAACAATGACCATTCTTTTAATGAAAATTAGTACACGGTTTGAATCATTCATCAAATCTTCTTGAAGATGAGCTTCACAGAATCTTCTCTGCAGAGTAGAGAATGGATAATTAAAGTGCGAAGCAGCAGCTCTCATACTTAAATTGCCATAAAAACACTAATTTTTGCTTGATTTATTCTTTCTTCTGACCACTTCAAGTACGCATTCTTTACTTTCATAATTCCTCACCATATGAGGAAAAAAATTATTGAACTTCCGTAAAATTCAAATATTAAATTTATGTGTAAGCAATGGTTGTAATTATTGTAGGTTATATTTACATAGTTTATAAAATGCAAACTAATCTTAACTACAAACAAAATTGCAATTAATCGATTCACAGTAATCATAAAATTTAATAAAATCGATTTTAATTTATTCTGTTATATTTTTATAATTTTTATTTTTAAAATTTATTAAATTTAGTTTAGATATTGTGTACTTTTAAAAATTTAATTCTCTACCGTACACCTTTAAACATGAAGGTATTAAAAACAAAAACGAGTGAATGTTTCAGTGTAATTCAAATAGCCTCATCAAAAATAATTCAAATACCCCCATGTGAAAAAAGTTCTAAATTTCTAATAGTTTAAAGGAACAGTAATACATTTTGGTAAGTTGAGGACAATTTTATATGTTTGATTTAGAATAAACCTAATTGTTATTTACTGGAAGATGTTTCCATTTAATTATTTAAAAACTTGAAATATATTAATTAAAAGTTCCCATACTAATTTTAATAAAATCTTTAAAAAAATACAAATTTATAATTATAATTTTCTAACTAATATTTAAAAAAACAGTTTAAAGAAGGATTTACGAATATTAATGCTTTCTGTTCTATAAGTACAGTGACTTAAAGATAGTTCACAATTAAGTTGCAACTATTTGGATCATTCTCTTTAAATGATCACAAAAGTTTACTTAAAGATATTAGTATCTTCATATTAACAATTAATTATCAAACATTGCTGTAAGTAGTATAGGAATGGCGGTCCGGGGACATGGCACCGGCGCGTGGAGCCGGAGCCGGTCCTCATCTCTGATTCTGAATAGTTTCTGGCTGTGGAGCCGGGATCCAGTCCGCCATATTAGATTGTGTCGTCACGGCGGCCATCTTGGATGAGCGTTACGGGACACAGTGTAACGGGACACATCTTAACGGAACAAGTAGATCACGGCGGCCATATTGGATCCGACATCTTTAAATCGAGCGCCCCACTCATTATGATGAAATTTTCGTCTCTGTCGCCATATTGATTTTTTCTGTTCCACTGTAGGCCACCATCTTGGATACCGTCGACTCTGTTTCTATCGTTTGTTCCTAGATAGTGCCAGCGTCGCTCTTGATTTTTTTTTTCTGTTCCACTGGAGGCCGCCATCTTGGATACCGTCGACTTTGTTTCTGTTGTTTGTTCCTAGATAGCGCCAGCGGCGCTCATGTTTTTTTCTGTTCCGCTGCATGCCGCCATCTTGGATACCGTCGACTTTGTTTCTGTCGTTTGTTCCTAGAGAGCGCCAGCGTCGCTCTGTCTCATCACATAAGGTCGATGTTCCATTACCTACCATAGCTATTATGAACCTTATCAACATTTTAAATTTAATTTTTTATGAAAAATATATTGGAAACACTGTGATACGAACCATCGCAGCTCTGATCTCTAGGTTGGAAAAAATACGCCTTTAACCGCTCGGACATCGAGACATTTACCAGACTGAAAATTAAATAAGGTATAAATAAAAATAACATGCATATTTGGACTTGTATTTTTTTAAATTTAAAGTAATAATAGCACCACCTGTTCCAGACAGAACCACCATATTGTATTAAGATGTAACTGTTGCAATTATCGTTATGGTCGCCATCTTGAAAATCTGTAATTTTTACGCTAGAGGTGCGGGGATAAGTTCAAAATTCATTAAATAAATTTACAATAAATATAATGATTGATTATATAGATTTGCTTCCTTGGTTCGAAACCGGTGAGGGCAAAAAATAAAAATAAAAACATCAGATCCTTCCTCCACAGAAGCCACCCACAGACTGATCTACCGTCACCAATACCAAAGTTCAAATATCGTCAGCTGATATGACGTCATGTCCGCCATCTTGTCTTCATACGCTGGAGACCACCATCTTGTTTTCGTCTGCTAGAGTGTGCTGATACCATATTATAATAATTTTCGAGTCACCACACCTTTGACCTTGACCTTGAAATTTGACCTTGAACTTTGACCTTGACCTTGAAATAAGACCTTGACCTCGAACTTTGACCTTGACCTTGAAATTTGACCTTGACTTTAAAATTTGACCTTGACATTGAAATTTGACCTTGACCTTGAAATTTGACCTTGACCTTGAACTTTGACCTTGACCTTGAACTTTGACCTTGACCTTGTCGACCATCATGGATCCGACATTTTATGTTCAGTACATGCTACTAGGAGCTACCACCTGCTGGAGTACACCATCTTGTGTGTGTACTCGTATTATAGAGTACATTTCCATCTGGATAATTTTTATCTAACCCGCTACAGTGCAGTAATCATTTATTACCGAGGAGCCCCCCGCAATCTTGAAATTCGGCCGCCATCATGAAATCATGTAATAATGTAGCTAGAAATGCGGGAAAAAATCCAAAATTCATCAAAACAATCACTCATTAACTTACATAGCGATTCGATCCGCTCCAGTCCTTGGTTCGATCCTCGATCAATGCAATAATGTTTAATTTTATGAAAAAATAATAATTTCAATAAACCATGTTCAACATTCTTAAAGAGACTTTAAATCCTCTACTACCATCATCCTATCAGACATCAAGACCACAATATTGGAAATTCGTAATTGTAATGCTAGAGATTCGGGAAAAAGTTCAAAATTCATTAAATAAAATAGTAGTCTATATACTGATTGATTAGATTGACTAAGGTCCTTGGTTCGATCCCTGGCCAAAACAAAACAACTTTAATTTTAAAAAAGTACCAGAAAAGTGTAAGGTTCGAGAAATAAAACACCACAGTCTTTTTAAAAAAACTTTTATTACATACATACTACACAACTACAAGTACAAAAAAACACAGTTAAATTACTAAAGTTTTGGTTAAGAATTTTTTCCGCATTTAATCTTGTGCTGTTCAAGACACTGTATAGCTGTAAGTCCTGATTTTCGAGCTCGATTTGCGAAATACTTAAAGCACATCTTACACACATAAATCTTATGTTGATGTTTTGTAACCTGGGGTCTCACAAGTCGGGAGAAGTTTTTGATGTAGTAGTAGTGTGCAGCACCGCTTTCATTTGTCACAAGCAACAAATCGAAATTATTTTTTCTTTCTTGTTTGGTTACCCGAATCGGACACACCTTATTATCCTCATTTAGCGCATACACATTAACTGAGACAACAGGGTTATTTTTCTCAAAAACTTTTATTTGATTTAATGGTGTCGGATAGCACAGTCCATCGAAGTTGTACTTATTCTCCAAAGCATAATACCTCTTATCAACACGGTTTTGATGACTTCCCTCGGCAAATCTTGCCAAAATACTCCATTTAAAACAAAACTAGTCCTTCAAGTTTCGGCAATTGACTACTGCTCTTTTGTTGACTATCGCCTCAGTTAAAGCAATAAATGATTATGTCTGATGTTATGGAAGCATACTATCACTTGATTCGTTTCCTATGCACATAATCTTGTGACTGTCCAGACTGTTACAATGCGAAAAAACCTTATCGCATTTGTCGCACTTATATGTCTCTCGAGAGATTGTCAGAGACCTACTGCAGGTTGTTGATGCACCACAGTATTTGGATTGATGCGATGTATGCTCTTCATTAATCGATGTCTGGAATGCAGATGATGAAACTTCAGCTGATGATGGAACAGCACGTATCGTTGTCTTCTCTGCAGTCGGTATCGGGATCTCCACAGCTGTCGACACCACACCCGTTGAGTTCTCCGCTGCCGTGGTCTCCTCTGCAGTCGGTATCAGGATCTCCGACTCCATCATCGTTGCTGCCATCGAGGTCCCCGCTGCTGACGGTAGACAGTTTATGCCGGTCGACATAACTAAACCTCATGAAACTACCTGAAGAGAGCAAGTCCGTACTGCACCGCGGCCAGAGGTGAACTGCGGGTCCAGTCGTCTGAACCTCGCTTTTATACCCGTGGTCTACTGGTATACTACATTAGTCAAAATATTGTCTGTATTTAAAATTAAATACAGTCTTTAATGCCGCACGCACTGTATCATGGACTCCGGTTCCAACTGGTTCGCAGGCCACGGGATCAGGAACACAGGTGCCACCTGGTCATGTTTTGCGACGTAAACTCCGACAAGACATGGTCGATGATGTCTGTGACCACGTCTACGCCTGGGTTTTGGCTCAGTGCTAGTTGGGACAGATTCACTGCCTGAACTGCGACGACGAGACGCACACCGTTTGGACGTCTGCGTAGAAGCATCACAGGTCGCAACAGGTTGCAACACGTCCATGTTTGGTGTTGCACATGCAGACGAGGCGACTACCTCAGCGATGCTGGCAGGAAAAATTGTGTGTGGTCTCATGTGATAGACGGCACAGTTTCCAGGTTCGCAACAATCTACCAGCTGCTGAGTCGGTTCGTAGGACACAGGAAAGTGCGCAAACCGCCAATGCTGAGCGCCTCCATCACAGGTTTCTGTATATGTGCGTAGATACCCGGAATCCCAGTAGCTATACTCGACACTGCTGAAGCTAGGTCTTGCGCTCACGTACACGTTAGCAGGATGAAACGTAAACATCTTCTTGCGGGTAGAACGTCAACTGAAGGCACGTACGGATGTACACCATTTATATATGCAGGCTCATACTAACTCTGCGAGTGCCATTTCTGCATTAACTGCGAGTTTGTACAGGCACAGACAGGTTCAAACTTGTCAAGTGGCTGCACGTCATACATTTCACTAAGCTTGCGCAGGGAAGGACAGCCGTAGTCGGTCTGTAGGTCTACAATTTCAACAGGTACTTCACACAACTTGCTCAGCCATTTCTTCTGTTCAGGTCCGGCTACGTAAATTATTTCGTTTTTAACTAGTAAATCTTCAATAGTGTTTTTCACTTGGTGGTATGGAATTTTTCCTTCGTCCCACTCTAGTCCGTGATAATATTTACATAGCCATTCATTCGACCGTTTACTTTTTTCGTCTAGTAGTTTCCAAGGATACGGAGGTCGGAAAGTGCGTGTTCGATTCTTGTCTCCGGAGGTGACGCTAATTTCCGTGAGCACGAATCCATTTTGAATCTGGAAACCTTGCAGGTTGCAGTACATCCTGAATCCAACTGATTATGTAATGATACATGCAGTCGTATTTATATGTTTTTTAATCTTGTTCAATTTTTCACGAGACCTGAAAACACATCGTAATTAATTACTCTGTCGTGTAGGATTAGACAGTACGCCGTTGTGAGTGGCAGTACGTCATATTTCGTGAAAATTTCCAATCGACAATCAATCATAGAACTGCGAATCGATTCGTCTTGTTTGGAAACGTCAAGCACCATTAACGGAGCCTTTTTCTTGAAACTGTCGGGACTCAGTATCGGTGACTGTCTCCGCCCATAGTAAGCTTGCTGAAACTTGGCATACATTTGATATGCGAGAGGAAATCTTCCACTTTCAAAGTCCATGTTAATGTCAACGTACGGATAACATTCGCTGTTTAAAAATATTTTTACATTACGTATTTGACAGTTATCGAATACGGAGCGACTCACTCCTGCATTGAGCTGTCTTCCGGTCTGAAGAACGACGATGATGTATCTTGGTTTTTCCGTAGCGAAGCTGGACTTTACTATTCAATTGATACGCTGACTATGAGGCAAGCCAGGATAAGATTCCAGGCTCCAGGATCGGAATGGTACATCGAAGTTCTTGCCATTTTATATGTTCTTCAACATCTTGACTCGTTCAACAGTGCTCACTTGGATGTGGGGCAGCATCCACTCGATAGACTGAAGTGTTAGCGAGACATCTTGAGGGTTTTCTGCAGCGGCGACAATTGCATTAATGTGCGTGTTGGCTAGAAGCAGTACGAGCTCTTGTTTCGAAATAATGATTATATGCTTGTAGTCCTCGGCGAATCCAAGAAGCATGGACAGCGGAACACAAACTTCGAACTTCCCTTCGGCATAAACCGGAAGCTTATATTCATCCTCGAGAGCCCAACCGGCCATCTTTGCAGCAGACAGTTTCTTTGGCGTGAGCGAAAGGTAATTTTTCATAGCAGATGTTATGCCTAAATCTCTCGTCTGGTCCACCTCGACGCCATTGAGTACATAAGTAAAGCGCTCGATTAGGTGAAGTATACCATTGCAGGATATTGATGTCATTGTCGGGTGCGTACCATCCGCTTTTGTCAGCGTGCCTCTTATACGTAGAAATGAATGCGAAGGTAAAGTAAAAATATTTTGGTGCTGTACAGCAATGCGTACTTCAGATGGTAGTGCGTACGGTCCGAGCAGGAAAGGCTAGTACTCGTGCAATTCCATTATCGTAATGGTGTCATCAAAAATGACCGGATCTTCCACGTTGAGGATTTCGTCTTCCATATTTACTCGGCACATGTCCAATACTGAGAAAATACTTTATGCTGTCAGGTGTTAATGCACCGATGTCTGGTAGAGAACTGTTCTTATTAACGCCAATACGATTTCTTTTATAACTGTTCGGTGTTACGAACTTTATGCCCATCGCTTCAAGTGCAGACGTAATGTAATTTCTTCGTCTTGAAAATTCACCAATCTTCCTCGCTGGTCAACGATTCTGACGACGACTTCGTGTGCGCACTTCACGACGACTGGAACGTAAATGATACTTTGCGGTACTTCGGCCAGTTTATATCCTGGCGGGACCATCGGCGAAAACTCGTGCAGCATGTTGCTTAGTCTTCCGTTGAGATACGTTCCACTTGCCAAATTACAGTTTATTCTTATGACATTCACAGGCAAAATGTTTACTGCGCGCGTAGATTCGTACATTCTTCCTGTATCATACACCTTTGATTCGAATCCGAGCATCGTACCTATGGTGCCAGGTTTCGTAAAGTCGACATTTTCACTGCATGTTAGAATGCTTTTTTGAGTGTTTGGATTTCCACGCAGTTGAAGGTCTACATCCTGTGGTAACATATCCCCGATGTAATTTGCAATGTCGTCAATTTCGTAAGAGCCATCAGGTAACCATATTTCATTAGTGGTCCCGTCGCTTTTCAGGAAGCAGATCTTGCAGTTTTCCTCGTCGATATTCGGTATGGCATTATACGTTTGAAAATCTACGAGTCCGATACACCATTCTCCGTCTAAATCCAGAGGCGGGAAATGAACCGCCCGCAGCTCAGATGCGTGACCTGTCAATGTTAGTGTTATCGACATGACTAATAAATTATCTTCACTGCACAACCTTTAAGTAGCAATTTTTATTTGTCAGCTAAGTTTTGTTTGTTAAAAAGCGAAGACACAAGTGTCCGCAATTTGTTTGATTAAGCTTCTGCTCCGTTTCATAATTGTAAAACAACGTAGTGGAGCGGCCCAGGTACAACCTAAGTTCTAGAGGAGGCCATAAATTTCCAAAACTATCGTAGTACTCGGCCATTTTTCCAGACTTTATGTACGCCACCCAGTGCGTGCCGCGACCTGCCGACGTGTCTAAATTTATTATGGCGCGCTCACGTGTCTTTGGCTTGCTGGGCAAAGTGTCTCGCATAAACATGCCGCGGAAATTTGGTATTTTCAGTTTTCGAGCATACCTGAACAAATCTATATTTGTGAGCGGACGTTTCGGCAAAGATCTTAGGATTTTTTCATTCGTTTCTTTCCCATGCCTCGGCCTGCCTTGTGAGGCCGTTAGCACAGTCCTGCGCCGTTTTTTTTTTACCCATGACAATGGCTTCCATGCTGGCATTGTGTCGATGTGCTTCTTTTAACTGCTTGTGCTCATTCTTCGAAGTGTTGACTGCCTGCACTATACCGCTCGTTGCTCCGATGATGGCGCCGAGAGCACCCAATGCAGGCAAAAGCAAAGGAAGAAATCCTCCTATAATCTTCTTGTCGAGAGTCTGTAATTTTTGCTTGGATTTTTGCACGCCCCTCACCAGTCTTGCGTTTGGTCTTGCGTGAGTTAGTCTTTGACTTGATGGAGCTAGCTCGACGATAACCCAGTCCTAATTTCGTCTTTGCCTTCATGATTTTGGAAACGCCCCACGCTGCGATTTTCTCTCCTAGTCCCGCGTTCGACGATTTACTAATATCTTCGGCTTCCTGTGCCAATATCTTAATGAATATGCGATATCGTGCTGCTTGCACTTTTCGTCGAGAGAATTAATGCCCATGTCACGGCTAGCTAACCTTTTCGCTAGTTTAGTGCCGGGGCCGCAGAATCTGTAGCCGGGAATGTGTAGCTCGAATGGCAGATTGTTTATCAGCGAGTTCACGAGTCCTGCATCGATGTGTTTTTTGTTCTTACCTCTTCGAGTCATTGCACACAACTGCCCAGAAAGTATAACTGTGTTTGATTTTATACAATTTATTTAATACAATGCAGGTCGTCAAGCAAGATGTTTGTTTGCCCGTGCGCATTACGCAAGACGATGTATTTAGTGCGCGTGAATCACGACATGGCTTACTGTTGCCTTCTGCCATAAGTTGCATAATGGCGGGTCCGTCCAACTGTGGCAAAACGTGCGTTCTGCTGAGTTTACTAGAGGAACCAATCGGTCTTCGGTTCGAGAACGTTTACTTGTATTCCAAGTCGTTGCAACAGCCAAAGTACCAGCGCCTAGCTACGGTTCTACAATCGTTGGATGGTCTGGAATATTTTCCATTTAATCATAATGCGGATGTGGTACCTCCAAGCGAAGCAAGAGTTAATTCTGTATTTGTTTTCGACGAGGTAATGTGCGAGAAGCAAGGCATAATTCAAGAGTACTTTTCCATGGGCAGACACGCCAAGGTAGACTGCGTTTACCTGTGTCAGACGTACAGTCGTATTCCAAAACATCTCCTACGAGACAACGCGAATGTCATAGTTTTGTTTCGCATGGACGAACTTAATTTACGTCACGCTTATGACTATCACGTAAACACCGACATGACATACCAGGAATTTAAAGACATGTGCTCCTTGTGCTGGAAACACGAGCACGGATTTCTAGTCATCGTTAAGGACTGGCCGCTATATAAGGGCAGGTACAGACGAGGTTTCGATCAGTTTATCGTCAAACAATAGTCAAAGCATTTCGAAATTTGGACGCAGCAGTCGAGACTTACGTACTGCTCTCAAGTCTCATGACGACGTTATCCGCAAATACATTTCGCTACTGGCTCAAAAAGTAGAAAGTGTGAAAAAGGAATTACTAGAGTATCTCGTTGCCATCGACCAGCGTGTGAGAGCCTCGTATTCTCGCATTCGCGACATGATCGAATTTTCGAATGCACAAAGACGTGACTATATGAGAACTTTTCAAAGTAGTCTGAAAGCATCACTATCTCACTTGTCAACAAATTCAGATTTAGCCAAACACAAGAAAGAAGTTTCTGTGAACGAATAAAAAATTATATAAGGAGGTCTTGCAATATGTTTTCAGCCAGTACAATGTTGGACCTGGCCAGTGACCTTTTTCGAGCTATACAGTCTGTTCGTGAAAAATATTTACTTGCTAGACGAACCAGACTTGCACGTGAGATTGAAAATGAGGAGATATTTAAACCAATTACTAGTCGCCTCGACGAACTTAACAGCAAGGAAGAACCAGCCATCATTGTGAAGACAGAAGTTGAGGATGAAATGCCAACTGTAAAGAAGAGAAAGTATGAACCAGATCGAGAAGAAGAGGACTTAACAAGTACAGAGTCTATGCACAAGAAGAAAATACCGAAAAAGGGACATCAAGTGAATGCAATGGTCCGACCATACCTGATATCGTTTACGAGCCGGAATAATGACACGACCTACGGAGTGTACAGATAACATAATAAGTGGTTACTCGGTGCTAAAGAAATAGACTTTCTACCAGGAAATATCGTGCGCGTAGAAGCGTTCAAAACGCGCGGGACGCCGGGTCTGTACGAATTGCTGTTTCGCAGGGAGCCTAAAGGATATTCTCACAAAAGACTTACATGAGTACAAAAAAATGCTAGAGCTAATCAATGCACATTTTTGCGATAACGATCCAGATAGTGGTGTGTATAAAGACGAAGATAATGAAAAAATCGACATTCTCGCTAATCTCTTCAGTGAACTAACAATACATGGCGAAGGTTTAAAAAAGCTAGAAAGTGGTCAGATATTTGACTATGTATATTGGGACGACCCCAATGAATTAGTTGATCGCCTTAGAATTCTACATGCTTCGCTTAGTGTAGGAAACTATTCGCACATTAACGAAATAGTCTCCATACTTGAAGAACTAAAGGAAGCCGGCTACATACAATGAGTCGAACCGGAATCGCTCACGAACTTCATGCTCCTGCTAGACGGAAATACCTTCGTCGCAAAGTCATAGTTCGTGGAATTGATGATTTATTCCAGGCGGACCTTGTTGAGATGATACCATATTCCCGATTGAATAAAGGTTTCAATTACATGTTGACAGTCATCGATGTTTATAGCAAGTTCGCTTGGGCGAGACCTGTCAAATCAAAGACTGCAACTGACGTAGCCAAGGCCATGAACAATATTTGGCGTGATGGACGTGTACCGTCGCACCTGCAAACGGACCTCGGGAAAGAATTCTACAATGCAACCTTCAAGGCTTTGATGAAGAAGTATGGCATCAAACACTACTCTACATTTAGTAACGTCAAAGCCTCCGTTGTCGAAAGGTTTAACAGAACTTTGCGTTGCAAGATGTGGCGGCGGTTCACGGCTAACGGAAATTACAAGTGGCTTGACATCTTGCCGAAACTAATAAGCGAGTATAATTCCACGGTGCATTCTACCACGAAAATGAAGCCAAAGGATGTAACGGACAATCGACTGCTTCAAACAGTGTTTTCCAACACAAAGAAGAAAGATCCATGAAAGCGTAAAGCTAACGTCGGTGACATTGTGCGAATCTCCAAGCAGAAAGGTATCTTCGAGAAAGGTTTCACTGCAAACTGGAGTCCCGAACTTTTCCGTGTGACACATGTTCGTGAATCAGAGCCTAGGACCTACTACCTCGAAGATCTGGACCGCAAACCTATCTGTGGCGGCTTCTATGCCGAAGAGATTCAGCCTATGTTGTATCCCGATACGTACTTGGTGGAGAAGATTATAAAACGAAGAAATGGACTGACCTACGTCAAGTGGTGGGGCTTTCCACCTCGCTTTAATACGTGGGTGGCAGATGCAGACGTCGAGAAATCCACAAGACTTCAGTAATTTGTCTGTGTATTTTTTTTGTACTTGTAGTAGTGTAGCATTTGTGTAATAAAGTTTTTTTAAAAAGAACTTGCGGTGTTTTTATTTTCTCAAACCTGCCACTTTAGTGGTACTTTTTTAAAATATTAAAATTGTTTTGTATCGACCAGGGATCGAACCATGGACCTTAGTCGATCTAATCAATCATTATATAGATTACAAATTTATTTAATGAACTTTGAACTTTTTCCCGAATCTCTACCATTGAAATTACGAATTTCGAATATGGTGGTCTTGATGTCTGATAGGATGATGGTCGTAGAGGATTTAAAGTCTCTTTACGGATGTTGAACATGGTTTATTAAAATTATTATTTTTTACATAAAATTAAACATTATTGCATCGATCGGGTATCGAACCGAGGACAGGAATCCATCGAATAAATATGTTAATTAATGAGTGATTTATTTAATGAATTTTGGAACTTTTCCCGAATTTCTAGCTAAATAATTACGGATTTTCAAGATGGCTGCCAAATTTAAAGATGGCGGGCACCTTAGTGATAAATGATTACGGCACTCTAGCGGGTAAGAATTTAACTAACATGGCGTCAGCGCACTCTAGCCGACTATACAATGATGATGGCTTCCTGCATCGAAGACAAGATGGCGGACATGACATCATACTAGGTGACGATATATTTGCTTTGAAAAAAAGTGGTGGGAGTCAGTCTGCCTGCAACCACCATTGAGGAAGGATGCTGTCGCCAATTTTAATTTTTTTTTGCACTCGTCGGGGTCGAACCGAGGACTCCGAACTCCGTGTCATAAATGTTTGTTTTTTAAAAATTTATTATAATTTTATTAAGTGAATTTTTTTATAAATTTTAAAATTTTTTCCATTAAAATCGGATAATAAATAAAAAATTAAAGATGGCGACCGTAACGAAAATTGCAACGGTGACGTCATCATCCAATATGGCGGAAAACACATCGCCGGAATGTTCGAGAACAGAATGACGTCATGCAAAATGGCGGATATAAGATGGCGGGTCCAAAATAGCCGTCGGGGTCAAGGTCAAAAGTCAAGGTCACAACCATCCAAGATTGCCGCCGTGACGTAACAATCCAAGATGCTGGACCGACAATCACAATCCACACCCTGAACCTTGATATCGGAGGAACTATCCTATACTACTGCTGTTTGCCAGAGTGGTAACGTTTTCGTCACTTAAATCACGAAGCAGTTAACCCTCTAGATCAGTGGTTCCCAACCTTTTTTTGATCAGGGACCACTTTAATTTCATTATTATTAGCAGGGACCACAAGATTAAAAAATAATCTGTATCAATCTAAAAATAAACTTTGAGCTTAATCGTTCAATATTAATCGAAACGATTAACATAAGCAATCTAAAAAACCAAAATAAACATTAATTAACAGTGTTATGATTGAAAACATATATTTTTAGTACACATTTCAGTTTGCATCAATGATATTTTTGAGCTTGCATCTTCTCTACAAGATCTTGAATTCTTGGGGTAATATTTTTGCTCAAAGCTACACGCATATCAGCACTTTCAGTCGATTCCTGGATTTGTTTTTAATGATCAGTTATGCAGAAAATTTTTGTTCGCATAAATAAGTTGTTGAGAAAAGCATAAGATAGCGCAAAGCGATTTCTCGAATTTTAGTATATGAAATTGCTTTCTTACACCAAAACGTCTCCAAAAGCGTCCTTACAGTTCCTGTCATTTTGTAATTCAATAAGTTCTTCTTGGATTTCTTCTGCAACTTCTCTATCATTAGTGCCAAAAGGGTTGCGTATCTGTTTTTGGTCCACATTAGCTTTTGTATTGTTATATTCTGGGAAGTAACAGTTGAATTCATCAACCAACATTTACAAATGACATTTGCTGTTTTTTTATATGCTTTCCCTAAACATGGCATACTTCTTGTCGTCAAGGAGTGCCTTCAATGTTTCAAACGCACTATAATTGCCCTCGCCAACTTGACTAATCCATAACTTTAGTTATCAAATAAAAGCACGAAGTTTATCTTCAAAATTAAAAATATTTTTAACGCTTTCTAATTGTCTGTTTCCTGAACCTTGCATTTGCAAGTTCAACTAATTTATTTTATTTTAAAGTTCTCGTGAAAAAGTTATATAATTTTTAATGGATTGGCGTATGAATAGGGCATGGTTATCAAAGTAATATTCTTGGCACTAAGAATTTCGTGGGAAAATATAATCTTTACAACTATTACAAAAAATATTTTCAACCCACAATAAACAACAATAAAGAATAACTGCCAATTTATAATATCCACGAAACTGCTTAAGTATTATTTTTTGATAAAGCAAATTAATAATTTGTTTGTCAGAAATATATAATTTTTGTAAATATTTGCAAAATAAATGTTTATAAGCAGGAACACATACTTATGTAGAAAATAATTAACAATTATAATTTACGAAAGAATCAAAATATAACTTTTTTAAAAATAAAAGTTGAAATTCTCACAACGGAAAGTTAAATTTAAAACGAAGAAATGCGCACAAATGCAGTACCAATCTGTTTCACATGCTGTTCGAAAACAGCATGAAAACCCTGCTCTCTATCAGGGAAGGAAGACAGAAGCGTGACAGCTCTGATCTCTATTTTGAGAAAAAGGAACTCAATAGTAGGGCGAGTCAAACCGACAACGGTAGAGTGCGCTGCAAGTGGTGATTTATCCGACTTTGGCATTAAAAGAGTTAACAGTGTTTTTATTTCGTCATGAAAAACCTAAAACAGCATAATTTTATGATAGCATAATTTAAAATTTTTTATGGCTGGCTCCACTTTTTAATTTGGGAGGCCAGTGTTCTTTTACTATTTTAATTTTTAATTTCATATCACTTTATTTTATATATAAAATGTTTAGTCAGTTGCTTGCCCTTCCCCCGGTCGCATGCGCGCCGCGCTCGCTTTTGTACACCGACGCGCGTTCATTCAAAGTTTGAAATCTTTCACGGACCATATTTTAGCTCTCGCGGACCACTGATGGTACGCGGACCACTGGTTGGGAACCACTGCTCTAGATGCTTCACAGGTTAACTTTAAAGCTTACAGATAGCGCTTCGACCGTGATAGTTGCAATAACATATCATTTCCAGATCGCAGACAAGAAGAAACAAATGTTTCCAAAAATGTATTATAGGTATCACGACGATTTAAATAAAACAAAACAAAAAAACAACAGTCAGTATTCTATTCTGCGAAAATTCCTTATACATTCAACGGAATGAGGAAAACGGCCTTACTCGTAAAATCGTAATGTAACTAGCTTCATATAATTTACATTTTTGCACACTGGAATAATTGAAGTATTTGTAGATCATTATTATTAATCAGTGCAAATTCAACACAAATATTCAAGGGTTTTCTTATGTAATGTTTTCATTGTTAGGGTGAAAGAACTCAAAAAACTCAGATATTAAGTTTTTAAATATCCGTATTAAATTATTTTAAATCTACAAAATGTATTTTTAAGATGCTGAAATTCGAAGGAAATATTTTTGTGTAGTCTAGAAGTCACAGGTCAAGCACCTCAGGCACTCTAGGGAAGACATAGGCTCGTTCATGGAATGTTTGTGGGTTTGCACAGGCCTGCAGTCTTTAAATATAAGCTCTGCTAAAATTGAAGTAATTTTTCTATTATTAAATAAAAAATATATTACTATGCGTAGTATATTGTTCTGCTTCTTTAAAACTGTCAGATCGAATTGAAATTTTTTTCATGTGCTTTACGACACTTTATAAACGAAATATGACACATGCATTAAAAAAAGATACGATATAAGCACATAGAGTAACAACCAAAACACATTAACACAAGACTTACACTGATACATATCAATAACTTTACGACAAAACACGAAACAACACAACACACAGATAAATAACGATTGATAGAGTTCATATAAACTAATTGGTTATAATTGGTAACCTTAATTTACACAAATATCTTAAACAGAAACTAAAATGGTGTATACAAAATAAATATGAAAAATTATAAAATATTTATTAACTTTTTGTTTAAGTTTCTTTACCAATGAATGTTTCTAGATTATTCAAAAAGTGTTATGATTTTTTTACAAATTTTACAGTTATTAATGGCTTTAAAAGTGTCACTAATTCTATAATTACAAGTTTAAATTCTTAATCCAAACCGAGATATGTCTGAAGCATCAATAATGGTAATGAAACGTATATAATAAAATGTGCATCACTGATTGAACGTCTAATAAATATGAAATGCAAATTAAATTAATATAGTAATGTAGCATATTTAAAAGTAACTTAATATCCTTAAATTTTTAAATATTAAGTTAAGAATTTTTTCCTGCATTCTTTCAGTTCAATTACAATCAAAATTAGTTATTTAATTTAAAATTACGACACATTATGCTACTTTATAGCTAATCAAATTGAAGTAAAAAGTATACAATCAGGTATTTATGCAGAAAAGTTATAAATTTAATAAGACTTAAGATTATCTTCAAGCGCAACTAATAGTATTATCTATATGTTGGTGAAAATAAATAGCTTGGCATCCAATATAACTCGAGGGTATTAAAAGTGGACACCACCACTCTTAATGTTATTTCTTGCTATGTGATAATTCCAATTAATTAAAATAGTTAATTTTACTAAATGTTATACCATAAATACTATCGTCAATCAGAGACGTTTGTTAACTCGAAAACCAGATATGGACAGCTGAAATATTTTCCTGAATAGTTTCACAATCATATTTCCCAATTATATATTTTTTCATCAGCATCTTTTCTTGATCAATTCTTGAATACAGTTGGAATATCATTTATTAGATATTAAAGAGAAGTGGAGATAAAGAACATGTGCATTTGCAAATTTGACTTAAAAGCATCTATTTGTAAGATAATTAAAACATATATGTGTTCATGTATATATAAATGTATATATATATATGTGTATATATATATGTATATATATGAACAAAGCATGTGATACTTTCCAACACAATCTTACGATTAAAAAATTATTAATTTTAGGCCTGGTCGAACAAATTTGATATTTCTTTAACTGTGAGATTAAGTTCGATAGTATAAAATGCTTTCTTCATGTTGAGATAAATACAATATATCATTATATTTGGTACACATATTATTTATATATATATATATAAATATATATATAGGTACGTGTGTGTGTTAAAGATGATATTCCTGATTGAAAACGATGGGTTTTTTCATAAATATTATTTTTTAGGAATAAAATTCATGCGCTTATAAATATTTTTTTCTAGAGAAATTCTAAAATACTTCATAACAAAGATACTGGTCAAATGTTTGTGACTAAATTTTAACTGTCAATAATACTTCAAGAAAATATATACCGATAAATTGATGACAACTTAACATTGGTTTCCAACCATTATTTAAATTTTTTTAATGTAGAAAATTATGGCACAGCTTATTACTGCCTAAATCCAAGTCCGAAATATTAGAATCTTAAATAAATACATACAAATTAAAAATATTAATGAAAACAAGACACATCTTAGATTAAAGTAAAAAATTAACTAATATAATCAGATGCTACTACCCAGTGAAAAAGAAATAAAAATATTGCTGCCACACGTGTGTGGCATTTTCAGTTTGCATTTGACTACCCGCGGGAGGATGGGGGCAGTAGGCTATTTTACCGAACACTATTATATAATATATAAGTATATATATATATTTATATATATATATATGGTGTTACGTTTTACCGCGGGTTCGTAAAGGATAGCCCAATTAAAGATTTTATTTCACACACAGTTTTTTTTATTTCCACTACTTATCACTTACAATTAATATTCTAAGATGGCAAATAATTTACTATACTTAAAGAAATGTCTAGTCCCCAGTCCCTCGTTCCACACACCTCGCTGGGCCGCACCTCTGGCGCAACTGTCGCCACAGCACCCCTCGTGGGTCTCCGCCGCGGGACTCCGTCGCCACACTCTCTCACCGCTGAATCTCACTTCCTCTTCACCGGGATCCCACTCGACTCCTCGCTCGCAACTTCGTTCGGGACTCCGCCGCGCCCGCGACTCTATCGCCCAGAAACTCCGCCGCGCCCGCGACTCTATCGCCCAGAAACTCCGCCGCGGGAAAACTCCCGACTCCACTGAACTCACTCACTCCCTGCCCTGGAACCTTCGTCCAAGGACTTCGCAAATCTGCCGCACCCGCGGCACTATCGCCCAGATCTCCACCATGGGAGAACTCACTCAGTCTCCGACTTAGACTGACTCTCTCGAGGCCGCCGTCCTCGTTTTATCTATCAGCCGCAATTTCTGGAACTCACGAGAGTGGCCGGGGCCTGTCGCGTCACTCCGAGCCGTCCAGACGGCAGAAATCTCTCGAAAACATGTGTCGGCGGCTCGCGCAACTCCCAGCTGTCCGGTGTCAGTTACGTGTCAAAGGCAGGGCGCCGCGTGGGGAGTGATGGGAAGGAGGGAAGAAAGCGACAATCCTTGTTATCTTCCAGGCGCGCGCGGCACATATCATATTGCGGCAAACGCCAGCCAGCTATGCACCTCCACATGTCCCGGCCAATGTCACGTTAGTAACAATATATATTCTAAACACATCTTTCCATTAGTCCATATTTTCAAGTAAATCAGTGTGGTAATTAATTATAAAAAATGTTTAATATGAAACCCCGAACCAATTGGTGAAAGGCAAAAGTGAGAATTTTAGTGACTGTAAGCAAAGCATACGGTAGTTTTAATTTTAATATTATAGATTTTATGTCTGTAAATAAATATAAAAAATACTATATGTAAGTTATTTATGTATTGATTTATGTTAGAAAACATTAAAAAACAATTTATAATTCAAACAAAATATATAATTTGAAAATTATATTTAACTGTAATCGAAATGCTTTATTAGTATTAGAAAAATTAAAGTGATAGTTGTACGGAAATGGCCTCGGTAAAATTTTTCAGTTGGTCTCCCTGTGTTTGTGATGCCAGTATCTTCTCAGCAAAATAATGTTTTTATTTGCCAAAATACTTGCTAAATAATAATTCTGGAATGTTGAAGTAGATTTTTTTGCATCAATTGTCCTAGCTTGGATAGACAAGAACTTCTAAATTTTTCACTACGTTAGAGCCCTGTAGCCTCTTGCTATGTTTGCATGTCTTCTGTGTTCCACGGTAAATCCGTCAGCGGGGCGCCTGAGTTTCCGTTCTACTGTTGCTGGTTCCAGCTCAAGGTCCTGTCTTTGGTGAAGAATGTCGTTAGGAGGAAGGGGAATGAAATCCCATGCGTCACAGCGGAACGGGGTGGTTGATGTAAACAGGAGGAAAAGTACTATGAAGGAAAACACCATATTTTTACTTTTACAGATCGCAGTTATAAGTATACAGGGTTGCTTCCTATAACACAGTTTTGGAAACATTTGTTTCTATTAGTGCGCGATCTGTTCAGTTGATTTATGACTGGAACTACAGAAAGTAACCGTCGGGTGGGCCTTTTTTTTTTTTTTGGTGGAAGATATTTGTTTAGACTTACGCAAAATTATATTTCCGTGGTTTTTGTTACTAGATGATTTAGGATTCTAATTAAATTGGTTTGAAAAATTGAAAATAGCCCCAAAAATAGTGTAAGAAGCTTTCACGAAGCGGGGTACCCAGGTTGCCAAAAGACCCAGCCTACTCTCAGCTGACTGGTGGGCCACTTAGTCAACACATAACACTTAGTGATTAAAATGGACTTAATTCTAGCGTATCAAATGTTAAGAGTACTCAAAAAAAATATTATACAAACGAATAGAGTGGGCAAAGAACTACCAATGTACTGATAATTATTGTAAAATTAAATTATTATAACCCATATTTCTACAACTCAAAACATTAAATGTTTTATTCTGTCCTCTTTTCAGCGATATTATTGATGCCAAATAAATGAAATTGCAAAAGCCTTTTCATTTTAAATGTAATAGCAACACAATTTTTTTTATTTCCGTGATTATAACATTGGTTTGATAAATACATAATAAGGTATTTAAATTATATATAATCTCATGATAATATCCCTCCACTCTCATGATGTTCATCAGACTAACACAGCGGACATAAAGTTTGCATTCCGTGGTGAAGGAGACACACCTTCATAATGATTTAAAATAAAAAATTACTCTGCAAGGATATGTCACCTCCAACACAAAACGCTACATGTCTTCATCTAAAGTTTCTGACAAAATTTCGTTCGAACTCGTAGAGGTCTCACATTCTGTCCTTATTCGCTTCTCTTTTATATGAAACTTCGCATTAGGCATTGTTGTAGGCTTGTTTTTTGTCAATGCTAATTTATTAAAAGTTAATTTCTTTTTATGATTGTATTTTCAATGTGTTATGGAGATGTCATGTGACACTAGTAGTATACGATAGTATTTCCTGAAACAGGCGCCGGCGCGTGAATTGTGATTGTCTGTACGCCATCTTGGAATGTGACATCACGGCGGCCATTTTAGAACTCAAAATTCCTTAAAATTCCTCAAAAATGATTCAATATGACTCAAAATTTCCCGTTTTAGAGAAAAAAAAAATTCCCGTTTCGAGGAATAATTAGGATTTCGAAATACCACAAAAGTCGTTTTGCCTTAAAAACCACAAAACTCCTGATATAAGCTTAAGAATCCATGTCTTCAGCCTCCGATAAGCCTCTTTTAGGAGTATGATGTCACCGTTGCAATTTCTGTTACGGTCGCCATATTGAAAATCCGCAATTTTTATGTTAGAAAATCGGGAATAATTTAAAAAAATCATTACAAAAATTTAAATAATCGAATTAAATAAAAATTTCAAAGCCACTGTTGCAGTTATCGTTACGGTAGCCATCTTGGATTATATAAATGTAGCATATTTCGTTACACCCGCCATCTTGGTTGAGTACCATGTCATTCTTACACTTTACTTTATGACCACCATATTGGATCATATGAATGTTGCAATTCTCATAATGGTCGCCATCTTGAAATTTAGACGCCATCTTGGAAATCCGTATTTTTTATGTTAGAAAATCGGTAAAAACTCCAAAATTCATCAAAAAATTAACCTATTAGAATTCTGATTGATTATATCGATTCACGTCCTTGGTTCGAAACCGGTGAGGGCAAAAAAAAACACATCAGATCCTTCCTCCAGAGAAGCCACCTACAGACTCACCTACCACAACCAATATCAAGGTATTTACCATCAGCTGGTATGACGTCATGTCAGCCATCTTGTCTTTGTCCGCGGTAGGCCACCATCTTGTTTTCGTCTGCTAGAGTGTGCTGGTAACATGATAGTATAATTTTCTGTTCTCCATACCTTTAACCATTACTGTTGGCATTAAACTTTGACCTTGACCTTGACCTTTGACCTTGACCTTGAAATTTACCTTGACCTTGAACTACGACATTGTCCTTGAAATTTTACCTTGACCTTGAACTTTGATATTGTCCTTGAAATTTGACCTTGACCTTGATCTTTGACTTTGACCTTGATGTCCATCATGGATCCGAAATTTTGGTGGTCATTGCCACCATCATGTTTTCGTCTGCTGGAGGTCGCCATATTGTGTGTACTTGTCTTACCATCATGTTAGTTCTATTCTAACATGCTACAGTGCAGGAATCATTTATTATTACTGAGGTGCCCAACATCTTGAAATATGGCCGCCATCTTGAAATCATGTAATTATTTAGCTAGAAATGCGGGAAAAATTCCAATAGTCTCCGAAAAAAATCAATTATTTATTTTCAAATTGAATCGATGGATCCCTGTCCATGGTTCGATTCTTGACCAGTGACAGTTGTAACAAATTATTAAATAAATTTTAGATTCTGTTTTCCAAAAATTACAAAAAATACATAAATAGATTCTGCTAGCTTGTAAACTTATCATTGTTGAGCAAAGATAGAGTTTTAGTACAAGTCAGAATTTTATGTATTTAATGTAAAAAAAAATTTGTTTTTAAATTTTTTACTAATTTATTTTTGTTTTTAATTTTTTTTAAATTTATTATATCAAAGAAAACGTGTGGCGGATTTCTCCGAGTGCTTCTGATTAATCTGGACAATATTATGGTGGTTTTCTACGTGAACTCGTGATTATTCTTCCTAATATTATGATGGTTTTCTCCATGAGCTCCTGATTATTCTTGTCAATATTTTGATGGTTTTTCTATGTTCTTGTTTACATTCCTGTAGTTTCTTCAAGTGCTTCTGACTATTCTCAGAAACCGCTCTCTGCATGGATTTTTTTGTCTAATGAGACATGTCATTTTATTTGAAGTTACATTTAATTCGATAATTTCTGCTACTAAATCAAAACATGCAATATTTTTATCAGGTGGAATTAAAAAAAATGTAATTACTCAGTTAAATTAATAATATGCTTTGAGAAATCTGTGAAACACTGACTGGAAGAACAAACATACTTTTCCTTGGAGTCTAGCGAAACCATCGTTCTATTGCGATCGTTAGTGAGCATCCCGCATCTTGCATAAAAGAAATAAATAATATTTACCTGTAAGCAACACGCGGCGTCATCTGATGACAATAATCGACAATACTTAAACAGGTTATTTTGCATGAGATAAATTAACTCACACCACTGAATGGTGCTATTGTAGTCAGTTAG
>NC_086331.1:2066246-2163858 GCF_032445375.1 Bacillus rossius redtenbacheri
ACGTAAAGTCAGCAAAAATACTTAAATACCTATGTACACTATACACACTCCAAACAGGCCCAACTTACCTTTTCTTCAAATAAGTATGCAAGTACCTCAGATTAACAAACACTTACATAGGATGGATTGCATTGTGAAATGGTGAGCTCACCACAAGATATTTTTGACTGATTGATTGATGGTTTGACTCTGTAATCCATCAGTAATCTTGAAAAGGTTAGGTTAGGCTTAGAATTGTTTTGAGTAAATTAGCCCATTAATATTTTCAGTGATAACCTTATAATTGCTACCTATTTATAAGTATATTGTAAGTTATGTATACATTTAAGGTGCAGGGGATTTGCCATCAGCCAACACTCTTGGAGAAACTTATGTCCCAAAAATTGGCCAGGCAAATAAGGAAGCAGTAAGGCACGCTGTAGAAGACGAAACAGATTGTATTCTTGTGTGATGAAACGACAGACAAAGTGGGCCGATGTAAGGCAGAGTCTGCTACTTTGTAGTGCCTATCCACTATGAGGTTTTTTTACACCACCAATGGCAATTTTTTCACCATTTTTGGGGTCTCTACCCATTGCTTATTTTTACACCGATTTTTTGTACAGCATTTGTCATTTTTTTACATCGAAATGAGCCAGTTTTATTTACCAATTTATAACGCCCCTCGTGCCTCAAAATAAAATTATTTTATTTTAATAAAAAGTCCTTGGAAACTGCTGGGCAAAATACAAAGAAAATTAAAGTTAATTACCAGAGGGGGCACGAGGTGGTGCACAAGACAAAATTTACACTCCCTGCACACTAGTAGCTTGGGGAGTTCGTGGATCGATAAAATGAAGAAGGTATTTGATAAATAAATACACTTCATCAGTAGCTTAGTCTATAGGTTTTCCTGGTTTATTATTAAGAGATTTTGTTTTTGCATTATTTCAACATGACAATAAAGATCTTAGTAAGTAACAAAGTTATGGGGGTGCCCCAGGATTATTTAAAACCATACATATTACACCTTAACAAATAAATGATTACATAAACAAAAATTTAAAAAATTGCACCAAAATTTGATTCTCCCAACGATTACATATACATGAGTTTCCTTGATTTTACATGTCCCTGAAGATTACTTTCTTAAAGCCCTGCTCGCTGGTATCTTGTTAGTGAATTTAGTTGATTCGATGCAAGTGGAATATATATATAGCTTATATCACCCGGGTCTTCCCAGGGTGTCGTTGGACCGAGAGGAAAACTCTTCTAAAGGGGGGAATCAGCAGCAGGTCCCGAAGATCATGCGGGCAGCAATTTTTCTCCCCGGAAACTTTGACCCTGTCAAACAGGGTGTGAAATCAGGGCTCGCGGATGCGCGGAAGAAACTAAAATTTTTAGGAAGGTAAAAAAAAAAAAAAAAAAAATTAACTAAACATGACTTCTTCTAAATACTACATCTGACTGGCTACTGTACCACTGGGATCACATCCCTAAAGCAAGCTGACTACATTATTGTGCACACGAATTCGCCGTTGCCGCGAAAAGCCTCTTAGCACAGAGGACGCCGAGAAGACGTGGTCAGTAGCCGAGGTCGGATAACTAAGTCCGGCGATGGCGGTCAAAGCTTCTAATTAAATCGGGCGCTCAGTCCTAAGAAAAAAAGGGGGGAAGGTTCGGCTCAGGGCCGAAAACATGCGGAGGTGCCCGAGGCGGGCGTGACAACAACACGGCATGCGCACTCTCTACCGGCGGCAACAGGAAGCTACAAAGAATCGACTTCTACAGGCCGCGAGAAGGAAGCATAGGGCTTAAGGGTGCCGTGGCGCTGCTCTCTAGCGGCGTAAAGGGGAACTAACTGAGGCGGTGAGCTGACTTGCCACCAGGTGTCATGAGGGTGAGCTCTGCACGCTGGCGACCAAGCCCGCGGGTACTTCTTCCTCCGCTAGATGTCGGGGACGTCTCTGTCGGACCAGGGGGAAGGTCCTTGAATTAGGCCATCGTCCCGTCAGGTCACTGCTCCTAGCTTGATTTCTCAGAACTAAAGTGAGGTGGAGAGTGAGGAAGGGGGGGACAGAAAACGCCACTCCGCTGGGAACACAGCTCCACTGGAGCCCCATTCGTGACGAGACTTGCTATTCTCAGCAGCCCTCTAAGAAGAAGCAGCTCGCAGCCCAGAAGCTGCTCTATGCGATTTTGGTCATGAAGAGAAATAATATTACAAACTCGGGACGTGACTGCAGGCGAGAGAAATTTCAACCGGGCTGACCATGCCCACATTAGACAGCAAAATATCAGATTGGCCCCCTGGGAAGGGGCTTCGGTCCACTGGCACAAAGTTTAAATACGTGGCGTACACCGGCCTAACAAAAAGTAAATCACCCCCTTAACAACTAGATAAATTAAAAAAATAAGAAATTCCAAAAAAATTTAAAATTATAGAAAAATTAAAAAAAGGTGAGGAAATGCCTAATTTCCGGCACAATTTTCTGGGGTCCCTATACATAACCTACAAGCAGAGGCGTAATTCCAGTGTTTTAACTGAGTGGTAAGGAGTACCAGGGGTCTGGGAGTATGGAATGCCCCCACGTGCTCCACCCAGGAAATATTTAAAAATAACTAGCGTCAAGTTGTTAGTTTTTTGAGCTTTTTTAGAATATTTCACCACAAATCACAAAATAATCTCTAACACAGGGTTCATTCACATCGTGGAAACCCTGGAATTCCCAAAAATTGTCTCCAGTACTGGAAATATCCTGGAATTTACAAAGATTTGTAAATTGTCCTGGAAATTTTATTGGTATCCTTGAAATTTCATTTAGCACACACACTGTTATAGTAAAACACCCTATTAAATAACTACAGTTTCCATTAACTGAAGCAAATTCTCCTTCCGTCAGGAAGTAGACTTTCATCTATAAACTAAAAATGCTTAATACACGAACTTGCATTTTAGTGCTGTGCTTTCGGTGCACGTAAGTGCACTATCTATAGGCATTGCTTATTTTCAACGAAGTGATGCATTGTCAGTGGAACTCTTATCAATGGATTCATGCAATGGTTAGCAAAAGTAAATATTTTCATAAGCCGTTGCTTAATGAACCGCACAAATTTTGAAGCGTTTGGCGCCGTTTTAAACAGATTGTCACTGGTAATGTTCTTATGCGGTGTTAATATTTTTACCACATTTTATTTGCTTGAGTTTATTAAATATGAGTGCCTCTGCTAGAAAGAATAGTTACAGGATAGAATGTATGTCTGACCCCAAGTATAAGCAGTGGTTAGAAGAGAATAAAACTGATCAAAATGTTGTTTTTTGTAAACTATGTATAAAGAATGTTGATATTGCAAATATGGGTGCATCAGGATTTCAGAGTCTCATGAAATCAGGAAAACGTGTAAAGATGATTTAATTATTAGGTACATACAACTAAGTCAGTAGGGGATTATTTCAAAATTCCCAATGCATCCACAGTAAAGGAAATTCTGTTGCAAGTTCATCTCAAAATTGCATTCATAGTGACCCCAAGTCTACCGTTTTTGAGGTGTAAAAAGAACTGAATACTTTATCGAATCATGATCTTGCTGAATCCACACTTAAGGCAGAGATTTTATGGACACTTAATGTTGTAAATGAAACATACGTCATTCAACCAGCGCAAGTACACGCAACGCATGTGCCCGTGCAATCCTTCAAAAATACATGAAAGCATAGAAAAACAAAAATACACAACCAGACAGTAAAAACAAGGCCTAGAGGCTTATTCACTATAAAGTAGACAAATCGTCAGAATAACTTGCATAGCATGAAATTATGACTTTAAATTGTATAGCAATCATAGGAATACTTCTGAAGAGGAATAAAAAGCTGTTATATAAATGATAACCAATGTACTGAACGTGATAAAACAACATAATAAATCATTACATAAACCATTTAATAAGTGGGAAGGGCATTGCCTTGGGTGTGATAACTTTTGTTGGTTCTTATTTTATTATGTCATGTTAGAGGTCACTTGATTGTAACTTTGTTCAAGTTTTCAGTTTAAAAAAATTTGTGGTTATTATTTTTTTTTTCAAGTAAACTAAGAAAACACCATAATAAATAGGACCCTAAAACAATTTGGTTTATTATTGTGTGTGTTGGTTAGTTTACCAGCTCATATTGATAAAAATTATTGCAAAAATTATATTTTAAGTAAGTGTGTTGGCACTCTCAGTGTAGCTAATCACATGAAGTGTGGCTGTGGTAGCTGCTGTTGTGTACAAGCTGAATTATTTTTGTGTGGCAATCTTGGTTGAAGAAGATTATTAGTAAATTTCTGTTCAGAAAAGTTCAACATAATTTTATCTGCATATAAATATTTATTCTACTTTATCAAATAAAATAAAACAAAAAAAATGGCTAATAATTGTTTCACTAATTTAATGTGCAGGTACTGTTCAGAGAGATTTTTTATAGGGTGGTGGATGCTTCAATGTGTTTACATTTAGTGCTTTGATTTGTTGTGATTTGTAGCAAGAAACTTGAAGTTCGGTTTATTTTTTGGTATGATATTTAAGTTAGATTCTCTTGCCTTTGACATAAATATGGCATTTTTATATAGTCTAAAAACTTCAATTAATTTTTAAGAAGGTTTTTTTTTTTTTTTTTTTTTTTCTTCATAAACTGAATTTGAAATGTGAATTTGCGTACATGTTACATAATTTGACTTAAAATATTTACATAAGGCCTGTGAGTGAGTCATGATTTAATTTTTTTATTGTCATATTTTTTTTCTGAATTTTAGAATAGTGAATGGCTACTGTAGTAATTTATTCTAAGGTTAAGAGCAATGTTGATGCTGATGTTAGAGGTGCGACGTCCATATGCTTGTAACTGACACGCTCTGCTAATTTGTGCAGCTGACGGCGTGGCCCTGGGTGCTGCAGCTACTACTGCACACGCAGATGTCGAGATGATAGTCTTTGTAGCCATCATGTTGCACAAGGTCAGTGGAAAATTTGTGTATTCTGCTTTTTTCAAGTCAAACTTGGTCTCTGGCTATATTCGAGGCCCTTGCACCCACAAACAGGGTGGCCACCAAACCGGGAAAACGGGAAAAACCGGGAATATGTCGGGAATTTGAAAGGGCCCGGGTAAAACCGGGAAACTGTCTGGAATTTTATTTCTTTCCTGGGCAAATGCTGCGGTGTAAATGCGCATAACTTATATAAGACGTACATCGCGGCGTCTGATAATCACGCGGCAAATCTGTACAGTGTCATGTTGGCAGCGACTGTAGTGTTCCCAGGCGTGTCATGTTTCTTCTTTCCTCATAGACGCAATACGTCACTAAGAGGCGGAGGGGGAGGGGGAATATGAACCGCACTACGGCGTGCAACACGGGGTGTTGTTCTAATTTGTTCTGTTCAGTACAAGTCTTCGAGCGGTTTTAGTCTTACGCTGTGCAGTTTGTTAGGAAGCTATTGCGGCAATGTCTACTAGGTATTCCTGTCGTTATGAGTCTTGAGGTTCCATGGGCTACTGAGGATGCGAAAGACAGAACTTGTGCGAGATGCAAGATATGCAATAAAAGTTTTAAGATCGATACGATGGGTAGGGGAGCATTTACAAGCCATGCCAAATCTAAGAATTACAATAGAGTTATAAATAACCAATCAAGAAACCTGCAAGTTACAGAATTTTGTTTCCACTCAACCTGCTCAGGATGAAGCCCACGCTTCCTGTAACAAAGTTTTATTAGTACTTTAATTTATACTAGTAGCTTCCAACGGTTTAGCGGTGTTATAAACTACGACGTCTTGTAATCCATCGCTTATCAATAAACTGTCAAATATGTTCAGTAACTAACGACACTGCACGTTTTTTTATGAATATTCGCAGCGTATTGAGGCCGGCCGATAAACCTTCCGCATTAACTTACCTTTAACGTCGGTAATGCTATGTCCACTTAAAATTTGTAAAATAATAATACTAAACATATAATTATTATGTACACCAGAACCCCGATTTCACGAACACCGGATTTAACGAAGCAGTGATTTTACGAGTACATTCTTGGGAACCGTAAAAAAATTGGAAATTTTGACCAAAATGTGAAAAACAGAAAAAAATATTTAAAAAAAACGCAATGAAAGATCATATCTACCGAATAAAATCATGTTGGACCTCCTGCGGTCACCAGCAAAGCATAAACACGACCCAATGCGTGGTGCAACTGCTACATCGCTTCGTTATTGCTCGCGCGAGAGGCGGGATGTGGAATGTTAGAAGAAAGGAAGGGGGAAATGTGGGGGATGACAGACAGCAGCCAGTGTGTTTCCTGCGTGGGGAATAAGTGGCGTAGCTCCTTTTTTTATGCTGTGTGAAGCGACCTTTTTCTATCAACTCACGGGAAAAGATAATTGCTTGAGCTGTCAAAATAAACATCGCTGCGACAGTTAAAATAAGACGCGGGCGAGCATCCGGTAGGTCGATGTGTGTATCTACTCGAAAAACATTTCTCAATTCATGACACTAATAAGATTCCTTATAACTTACACGTATAGCCTGATGTTTTCAGCCTGATCCATGCAAGTTCTTTAGCCACGTTTTGAATGAAAACAACCACCAGCCGGCCAGTGTTGTGCCCTGTTTAATACGCACAAAATATACCAAATACAGTAAACTCCCGGTATATCGCGCCTCGATTGATCGCGGAATCGGGTATATCGCGGGTCAAACCATGTCCCCCAGTCAGAAATGAATAATAATAATGGAATAAATGGTTAACAGCCGATTAGGATAATTTTGCGTTGTAACTAACAAACTAAGCATCGGGCAGAAAAAAGCCTAGGCGTAGAAAATGTCCGCATTAAAATTCTAAACAAGATATCTCCGTACATTATTCCTCTATCTTGTAGGGTTTTCAAATTATGGTCCAATCCAGCCCAGTGATATTTTCTGAAACACTAGTTCTTAACGTCGCTTTATCTCACAAATGAAGCATCGGAACGGGGACCTGATAAAGCCCACCGTCCAGCGACATTATCCAGCGTGACTCGGCTGGGGATTGATGTTGGATAGGCTTGGTTGTCGGCAAGCGCTGGGTAGGGAGAGGCGAGCCGAGTTTATGGAGAGAGGTAGATATCAGAGCGGGCAGAAACATGACGAGGGGGAGTGGGGGAGGGAATGTGTTCACGCAGCACACAGGCAGAGCATGAGTCACTTGACTGAGCAGCGTCGCTGCGTACAAGGCAAAATCAGGTAGTCCGGTGTTTAAAATTCCACTCCAGAATATTAATTGGTACTTTACTGGACATCTGTATATAAATGTTTTGTTACAACTTAAACCTACAGACGTAATATTATTGGGTAATTCATTGTATTATACAAGTTCATCTTTTAACTTTGGTATAATGTTTTAACATTAAATAGTAAAGTAAATCGGCTAGCGTAATTTTAATCTTTGCCCAGGAATTCCCAGTGGTCCAATATTTACGTGAACCATACTGTACCACTTTTGCCGTGAGGTAGTAAACAAGTCCCGGAAATGTTTATGTGTAGCGGTCTCCCGACCTTTAAACAGAGGCTGGGGAATATAACACTTGCCGATCCGAGCCACACACACTCAGCAACTCGACACAGCGTTTGGTGAAATAAGTAAAGACAAAGTTTAACACGGTTTTTAATACGGCGTCACTGATGGCGCTAAAATTGAATTGGCGCAATTTTTGTTTCCCACATGTGACCATTTATAATTTACTGTAAGCATGGATAATAAAGTTTAACCACTTGACACGATAGACGATTCTTTATTTTTTATTGTACGAATGCTAGACTCGTTTTTTTCCTGTATCTGCGGCCTGCTTCTACAAAATACAAGCTATCTGTAAGTAAATCTAGAATTTTTATTTTGTCAATCAAACTCGGTACTTTGCGATTAATATTCGGTTTGAAGTATCACTACGGCCTTTCTTTTTAGAAGACTTGGACCACAGAATCGTGTGTAACCGCACACACTGCACTTACTTTGTTACGGACTCTGACGAAGCAGATACTGTGGCTAACACCACGAGACTGGCAGCAGCAGCTTGTGTGCCGCACGTGTGTATGGCGGCGTGTGGCGCGCTCGTAGGCCGTGCGACAAACTGTGCGCGGCACGCGGAAAAATAAAAACAATTCAACATTTAATATTTATCTTTAAAATTTATTATTTTTATTTTTTCACCCGTGTTTAGTGAAAACTGCGGATGCAAAGTCCGCACAAAGGCGGGCCGTCTATACTGTGCGTGCTTGCCGACCTATTAGAACACAGGCGGTGTTTTATGCCTTTTGACCTTGGCACATCGAAACATCGCGGTTATGCAACAACGCGGGTAAAAGTTATGTCCCCCGACAACCGCGTTAAATAGGGAGTGTACTGTATATCTGGTTCAAAAAAAAAAAAAGAAAGAACCTCAGGGAACTTAGGGCAATAAAAGTCAAAATAATGAGTGATGCCTTAAAACAGACCGCTCTCATATACGAAGAAATTTTTAAACACAAAAAAGGTTAAAGTTATGTGGCAAATATATATTTAGTAAACTGCCACCTGTTGTTTTAGTTGGGTATGTATCACATTTTGTGCATTTTTGTTTTATATTTAGTACTATACAGTTCCGTGTTTTAAAATGTGTGCTTTGTATCATGTATTACAAAAAACATGTCATTTTGTATATATATTGCAAAACCTGGAAAATCTTGAAAATACCTGGAAAAACCTGGAAAAAACCTGGAATTTTTTATCACAAATATAGTGGCCACCCTGCACAAACCATTCCTTCAAAAGTACTTCAAGTTCCTCATATTTTGATGCAGGCATGTATTTTCTCTTAGAAAAACCACCACACTGAGATGCATTTTCTTGAATCATTTCGTGATTTTTCACAATTGTGTTCAGAGTTGAAATTGGCAAGCCAAACCTCTGAGCGAGTGAAACACGAGTACCTTTGTGCTCGTCCATGCCTAACTTAACCACTGAACTACTGACTCAAACACAACTTCACACCGTGTCACACTCAATGTGGTCTGTTTCATCTAAGGCAGGAAACTCCAGTTTCAGTTTTCTATTGTTTGTACGTTTAATATTACGTATCTTGCGTTATTCTAATGTCCTTCATGTTACGTACTATATTTAAATTAATGCACCTTGATGTAATGACCAAAAAAACCTTTTTTTGTGTTTTAACAGTGTTATGGAGTTTTGTAAGAATAAGTCCCAGTGCTGCACTCAATACTGCTACCCAATGCCCAATAAGCAAAACTAATGGAAGTTGAATTGTACTTGATTAGACCGTAGACCAGTCACCACATTTTGAGATTTGAAACAGACTAATCCCTAGGGGCTGGAAGAATTACCATCTATTTTTTCCAAAATTATCATCTATTATTTTATAAAGCATTTATTTTTAAAATAAGCTAAAATTGCATCTATGTTGGAAATTAGCACAAAAAAAAGCATCTAAAGTGTAAATTAGCAAAAAAAAAAAAAACATCTTTAGCAAGATGCTAATTGTTCCGGCCCTTGATAATCACAAGCTAATCACTGCTATTCAACTTTGTGTACACTTTCTTACCAATTGGGCCGCTCTGTGATGTTATTTCACTCGTCACTCTGTGTGAAACTTAAGACAATGAATCTTTGAATGACATGAGCTTTGACAATATTCTTGAATTTATTTCAGGAGGGAATTTCTCCCCCACCATCACCCAATGTACTCCTGGGGTTTTCAATGTTAATTTATTTAAAAAATTTTAAATGATTGACCTTTTAAATTCATGGTTGTGCAGGGGCTGATGAAAATTATAATTAGATTACTTTTTCTTGCATTGCATAGCTAAATACATTAAAAAAAATGTTTCAGGCACCAGCATCTTTTGGACTGGTGACATTCTTGCTTAAAGAAGGATTACTGAAGTCAACAGCGAAGAAGCATTTGTTAGTTTCTTAGCATCTGCACCTCTTCTTGCCCTCCTGATGTTCTTCTGTCTTGGTCAAGTAAGTATTCACTTAGTTTACTGTAAACTGTATGCATCTCACTAAACTATACACATACACCAATTTCAAGTGCTAATTTATGTATTTTTAACTACATATGTTGATACGTTGATAGTTAAGTGTGAGATGAGAATTACTTAGATTAGAGAAGAATTTGAGTGACAAGAGATATTTTAAAATAGGAGATTTAAGAGCCTATTTTATGAGAGAATATTTCGTCATGAGCAGTGTACCATTTTTCAGTTAGAACACTAAAATACAAATACTGCAGTTAGTGCCTCGTCAGGCTGTGGGATGTAGTTAAATGGGAAACAGGAATAAACCATCAATACTGGAGGTAACCTTCTGCCTGAAAGTGAAAACGTGTTGCGCCAGAAGTCCCTTAGAAGGGAGGGAGCGAACAAGGGCTTAGTTACTGAAAGTAAAAATTACAGTGTGATATATTAATTAAAATCACTATAAACGAAATATTTAAGGGTTGGCAGGGGGGGAGGAACTGGGTCTGGCTGGTGCCTCATGATGTGACAGGCATTATGGTCAGCGTCTCTGTTGGTCACTCGGAGCTAATCCTTGCAAGATGTTGACATGACTGCGATGATGGTGTTAATTCTGTAGCTGGCTAGTCTAGAGAGAAAGATCGAGATTTGACGTGACACCTTTAACTTTATTATTTAGGTGGAAATTGATAAATTTTTAAGGGATTTGAAACTTAACAAATTGCAATGCTTGATGGCTAAATTTGTCTTTTGTGGGCAATTCACTCCCTTTTTTTGCTTCCAGAAAATCGGTGCTATTCACTACCTATCCGTAGGGGTGATGTTGATTTTGTGACGCTGGTCAGTTTGGTTCTGTTGTGAAATCTGCTGCTCTTAGGCAAGTTACATGAGACATGGAGTGTGTGAGGTGGTTTATTAGGGAGGGTATTAGGACGGAAAGTACTTCACTGACGGCCAGTGCATTGACTTTGTTCTGAGAAGTAAATGCAGTGTGATTTGTAGGCAGTTTAATGGGAGGAATATTGATAGGTTTTGGGTGAGTTTCCAGTGAGTATTGTTTATGGTTGTTGTAGGTAGTAGTTTTGCATCCCACACTTAGGCGCTGTATTGCCAGGTTATTGTTCAGCACAGTTTACAGGTTGGTGAATTCTGTCTTGAGTGCAAGGAACGTGTTGCATTGCCATCTGCGCCAAGTAGAGTTTTTTGCACTGACAAAAATTTTAATATGTTGTGGGCAGCGTGCACAGATCCTATTTTCATTTACGCACAGGCTCAGCTGTTGTTGTGGCATTTGTAAGGAGGCGGAATAAGTTTGCAGTTCTTTGGACTTTGCGAGGTTGGCTATGGAATTAATGTGATTAGTAATATGAGAATTTAATTTCTGCCAGTTGGTTGTCCTGAAGTTGGGACTGTCCTTGGACTGCGTTAGTTGGGAGTACTCATCTTCCGGTGTGTTTTCTAGTGGCATGTGGTCGGAGTGAAGCTCTTGAAATATTGGAGTTCATATATAGAATTGGTGTTGAAATATATGGGTGAAGTCCAGGACTTCAGATTGTTGGTCTGCTGTCGGGGAAGCATGTGAGATGTTAAGGGGCACAGACCATAATCATATTTTTTGAAGTATGCAACCGTTGCATTTTGTGGGTGTGCAGTTGCAGGCCGGATGCTGTGCGTCTAGATCACCCAGCAACAGACATGTAGGGTGCATGTTGTTAGGGCTCGCTGGTTCTCTGTCATCAGCTGATGTAACTGCTTCAGTTTTACAAGTCAAGTATTTGCCCTTCATCGTGTAGAACGTTAGTCCGATTGTCAGAGCTACTTACTCTTCCCTGTATGGCTGACGATGTATAGTTCGTGGGGGCAAGGTGTGTTTCTGTAATTGCTACTATTTTTATTTTATATTCCTGTAGGATTTCTTCCAGCATTCCATGCATCCCGTGTGGCATTTATCTCTATTTGAATGTTAGGGTCTATTGACATTGGAGAAGCTGGAATGGCAGTTGCACAGTTTTTCTGCTATGTTGACTTGTATGGGCTGTGTGGCTGCTACTGGTAAGACTGATAGTCTTGTTTTCAGCCATTGTTGCAGTGATGGCTGTGGCGGTGTTGACAGAGGCAGGCTACCCGAGTATGAACAAGCGTGTGCCGGAGCAGATGCAGGGGTGACTCATTGCAAAGTGCCAGTCTGGCAGTTGTCTTGACCAGACCGTTGCCTTATTTCTGCTGGGGTGGTGGAGGAAACGATAGTTGGAATGGAGGGTGGTACTGGCCAGTGTACAGACGCACAGGCATGGTGCATGGTTGCTATACTCTGTTGTGGGCGCTGCTGCGTCATGTGAGCAGCCGCTGCTATAGCGGGGTGGAGACCAGAGTCATTTCCTGGCACATAGCCTGTTGCAGGATGTGTGTGAGCATTTGACTTGTGCTGTGCAAGGGCTTTCTGGTTGGCAGGGCAGTCTTTGTACATTGTGTTGTGATTCTGATAACAGTTGGCACATTTGGGTGGGTTTAGGCAGTTGCCAGTAGCTCTATGGTTGCTTGGGCACTGGGGGCAGTCTGCTTATTGATGTGGTCCAGTTGACAACAGTGCCCACGTTGCAGGAGGGTATCTAAGTGATGGTAATTTTCTACTTGATCTGACAACGTCACCTATTCCTTGACTGCTTATTTGTTTGGTTGAGTGTTTCTTGTTGGCTCAAAAACATGTGCAGGGGAAGATCACTCCTCGACTATTAAGTGCACAGAGTCATTGGGCTAGCTAGGGAAGCTGACCAGAGATAGATGCCTTCTGAAATTTTACTCGTGCGAGCCGGTAGTTAAACCGGCAGCATGCTCGTCTGGCAGCCACTAGGTCCTGGGTCAAATCTCTCTGCAGGCAATAAATTAATATTTAAAATATAGGTGTACACCATATTATACCCTACATTATAAAATTATTCTACTGTTCTTAGCTTGGAGATGTATAAATGCCTGAATGGAGCTGGTCAATAAATTACCTATACCTAAGTCATAAGATTGTTTAATTTCTATTGTGTATCCACAATTATAATGAATATGAATGAATTTTGTTTTCCAAGAAACTTTGAAAAATACCTTGCAACTGCAATAACTCTGTGACACACTATGCTAGATGTCATGTAACTTTTTGCTTTCAGTGTTTTAATCATAAGTACAATCCAGGACAAACTGTATGTTAGTAATATATACCATGCATGTTACAATAAGGTGGACACTTTTTTTTTAATATAAATTTATAAGTGTAAGATTTCTTTTCAGTTTCAATTTCACAAACAAATTTTGATTTATTCCAATATTTTTATTTAAAATAACCACACTAAGTAAAGAAATAGAAATAAGGGAGAAAATGTTTAAAAAGAAAGAGAATTATGCAGTGAGATTTGATCCAGCGTCCTAGCTGGTGCTAGACGGGCTGGTTCGAGTAGGGAATATTGTTCAGTCTACTAATGGCTTTGAGCTCTTAATAGTTGTCAGGTGACCTTCCTGTACGCCAAGTGCGGAGATATTCTGAGACCCGGCTATCCATCTCTCTTGTCAGAATTCAACAATTGCAGAAGCAGCCCAAAAGTAAAAGGGTTTCAATTTAGGCTTATTGCTTAAGCAAACAACTAATGTAAACAGGTTTCTAGCTTGCTAATATAGTATTCCTGCAGTTCTTTTTCCACTGCCGATGCTGAGGTTACTGGCCAGTAGCAAACCATTTGGGAACGCCAATTTTGAGTGACACGGCCAGGCTCTTTTCTCATGCCGTTATGACTGTGTCCAATACAGTCATGTCTGCTTCTACTGAGACTGCCTGACAACCTGCACTTCAACTGTGATTGTTTAAATCACACTATGGCCACACAGCCACTTCAAAAGTGTGTTAATTTTTTGAATTAAATAAGTCAGCAAAAAATTCAAAGAATATTTACTACAAAATGTGGAAAATGTCAATTGTTACAGGAAAGCACCAGTACAACGAACTTCAGTTAAACGAACACTTCACTTAACCGAACTCATTGTTTGGTCCCGCCAAAAACATATATAATAACCTTGAATTTTATTTCATCTTAACGAATTTTACAATGGTCCGTTTCTTCGTGAAACAAAAATATTCACTTGAACGAACAACCTTGAGGCACATTATGAAAAAAATTACCATCCAAAAACTTGTTCTTTATTTTTAATTTTCTTATTCAAACGTAACAGTGTGTACGTAAACAAAAACAATAACGGAACAAGTATGTGTGCGCAAGTACTATCGAAATTAGTAGATTAATTCTCGTGTTTTGAAATAATATTGGAATGGTATTACGTCCGTTGTACGATACAACTAGTACATATTCTCGGATTTTTCGTTTTTTGGCTACTTACATTACGATAATTTTTGTACGGTACTTTGGCTAACCTGTGTTTTAATTTATTTTTTGAAAGTCATTTTTTTCATCACAGTCCATAGTGTTTTTGTCGTGTCTACAGGCGTGAAATTTTTTACGTTTTTCAATAGCGTTGTGTTCTTCAGTGCCGGTTGTAGAAATGAAGCGTGTGACAGAACAAAAGTGTATATGAGGGAGAAAAAAAAATAACGCAATTCATCAAAACTTTCGACCTAAGACCTAACTATTCAAAAGAATGACGATGCTTGTCGTCTTCAAATGTTTTGGAACACCATGCGTTTTGTAATGTATGCACGTGTGACTTTTCGATTGCACACGTTGGAAGGGATGACTGTAGAGGGCACATTGAATTAAAGAAACATGCGGAATATTTTATAGTCATGACGAGCAATAAATCCATATCGTAGTTTTTTCGCTACATCTGAAGAAACGAAAGTAACTAACGCAGAGTTATTGTTTACAAGTTCTGTTGTTTGTTTATAAGACAGTTCTTATCCAACCAGGATAAAAGAAGCAAATAAAAAGACAATTGTTCAAAAGTATAACTTTGCATACTTTGAATTGAAGGTTGAAAATTTCCTGTAAAATTATTGACATTTCTTACATATTCAGATGATTGTATTGTTCAAATAGTTTTTTTTGTTCCTTTGATTCATTAATTTTCATTGTATTCATATGCATAGGCCTACATTTTTCATTTTTTTTTTTTTTGCATATTATTGTCCTTATTTTATCTTGTGTGTGTTATAATTCCTCAGGAAAAATTTATCGTGCATGATTTACATGTACTTTTTCCATATAATTGTCATTAATGATGGGTGTGATTTGAGGTTGGCAGCTCTGCCTACAATGTGTCTCCTGACCATAGACAAAGCATCAGCAGAGAGTATGTGAACAGGTTCTTCAAGCGGCCATAGACTAATGACTGTGATACTGAACCTTAGTACACTTAAGGTTTTTCATGTGTTTATCGGTATACATATTTATAACAATGCTTATGTTTCAGTATAAAGAACTTCAGTATAACAAACTCAACTATTTTTTGGTCCCTTCATGTTCTTTATAGTGAAGCTTTCCTGTAATGTTCTTTAAGTACAATATTTTTATTTTAAATTAAATTCTTTGAGTTGGACTTTTTTTACAGTGCTACAATTTAAATTCATCTATTATACTCCCTGATGTTTTGTGATTCTTAAATTAATGCTGGTTAAATTTTGTTTCAAAATTAAAATAACAAGCATTTAAACACCATGCCAATATGACACAATTTCAGTGTAGGCATGTTTGTGTCCACTGTCAACTACGTATTTTGTTCGTCATTTGGTTTTTTATATTAGTGTTAGGGTTGGGCATTACTCCTCTCCACTTACAGTGGTGTTGAAATTACATCACTCTGTTGCCATATGGTAAGCCGACTTTTTTTTTTTCTTCTGCTTCTTCTTCTTCTTCCCTCCCTCTGGTGTGGGAGATGCAGTGTCTGAAGATTTTAAGTGTTCGGGATGTTGGGGCTTGTGTTGTGCAGCTCATGGAAGAAGCTGTTACAGTACAACCCGGTTATAACATTCCCGTTTGTAACATTTTCCCGCCTATAACACCACAATTTCATGGTCCCGTCATTTCTCCATTTATCACAATGCTTTAATTTCCCGCCTGTAACAATATTAAAATTTCTACATTCCCGCCTTTAACGTTCAAATTTGCTTTGATAACGGCCACAATTTTTAGTATCCCTCCTTCAAAGTCATAATTTAGAGCGAAACCATAGCTAGAAAATACAGCACGCATATACAAACATCAGATGTTTACATTTGTGTAGTTCACCATAGACGTTATACACACGCACTACACAACTTGCACCGGATCCACTATCAATATGGCGTTCTGTTCGCGCTCGTTAGCCTATGACTTGTTCCGTTATACTTATGATGCGCATTTTGTGCACTGATACATGGTCGGAAACAGTGCTACTGTACTCTATGGTGCTGGTTTTTGTTTCAACGTTTAACACCTTGAGTTGGTTAAATGTTCTATGGATATATTCACGGCTTTTGTTTGTGGTTAACCTTAACCGTAATTTTTTTTCACTTACTTATTGTAGTCACGGTCGTATTTAATTACAATACGCCGTATTGAAATTTTATTCAGGTTATTGTACGCCTATGATGGCTGATAAATATACGCGAAAATCATATTTTGTAGCTGAAAAAATTCAGTTTATTAACCAAGTGGACAGGAACCCTAACAAAACGTGTGTTGCGATTACAAAGAGTTAAATATTTCTGTTTCGACTCTGAACTGTATCGTACAAAACATTTTTTTCTTTAGCATATTATTAGGTGTTATCTATAAATAAAATTAACCAATTTTCCACTCTATTGCTGTACTTAGTGCATTACTCCTGTACTTTGTGTTGTTTTACCTATACTCTTTAATTTAATCAATCCACGCGTAATTTATACTAAGTGAAAATGTAATTTTATGATTTCCTGCTTATAACATTTTCCTGCTTATAACATTTTTTTAATTTGGTTCCTGGGAGAATGTTATAACAGGGTTGTACTGTATATGCACGAGTGGGATTCACTGTGGACGTAGTCATAGTCTAGCGAATATTTATGTGTGGGCATAGACTTGGTAATTCTTGTGGTGAGGTTGGCTATTGTTTGCCGGTGTGTGTCATATCAACTGGACGTAGAGAGAGGAGACCACGAATACGACTGAGGTTACCAAAATTTCTGAACTCCCTGTGCTGTAAGACCACAAAAGTATCATGTTTTCATCAGTGGGTGTTTTGATTACAGACATCCTGTGGACAGAGCGAGTTCACCGCCTGCTGAGATGTACCGAGATGCCTCGTCGGCACCGCAGTGCTCGTTGGGAGAAGGAACTACATCGACCGGCAACTTGTTTCGTCTATCGTCGCCCGACTGCAAGGTGTATGTTGCCACGCACTCAGGCAGTGGTTGGTTACACACTGTAAAAACTTCTGCAAATCATTTGTAATACTTTACATTTTTACCTGTTACAAGAATTTAATAAATACAGCACTACACCACCAGATGTTTATACAGTAAAACCCCTTATTTGCACTTTTCAAGGAACCCCAAGGAAAAAGTGTAAATTGCGGGAAAGTGTAAATTGTGGGAAAGCACTTTTATTGGCAGTTAATGCTAAATTTTATCTTAAAAAAATGTATCAGCATTTACTGGTGCTACAAGACAAACAATAGTTGTTTACAACACATTTAGGGCACTGCAAAAATATAATTTTCTTAAATATAAAAAACAATGCAACATAAAGCCTACATTAAATTTTCTCTAGTACAGTTTTATAGGTACATACTAGTATAAATTCAACACTTTTTAAAGAAATCTGAAATTTTTGTTTGACTTTTCTTTTGTTCAGTTTGTATGGTCTGAATTTCTTTTTCCAAGGAATGAAGTGCATCAACTGCATTTTCACTGTTTGGTGCACTGAGAATATAATTCCTTAGAGTCTGTAGGGCTTGAAGTGCATCGATCGTCGTCGGTATGGGAGTTTCCACTTCCGAATCATCATCTTCACTACTTTCTTGTTTTTCTGCCAGATGACTATCAACAATGTCCTCCACAGTCTGGGCTTCACAAGTTACAACATTATCATCCAGTTGTACATAGTCAGTGAAGTCTCCATTTTGTGAAAGTTGCAGATATTCTTCTTTCACTTTATCTGCTCCAGGCAAGTTTTCACTGGATCCAGCACTCTGTCCACTGTCAACAAAGAAACCAGCTTTCTGGAAACAGTTGGTTATAGTTTCTGGTGTAACTTCCTTCCATGCTCTTGCTGCGAAATGTAGTGCAGTTAGTAGATTTATTTTCATTTGTGTTGGGTCCTTGCCATTGTCCAGCATGGCAACTGCTCTGGATACAATGCATTTGCGGTAATAGCACTTGAAAGAGTTGATGATGCCCAGATCTAGGGGCTGGAGTGTGCTTGTGCAATTCGCAGGGAAATACACAATCTTCACATTCCTCAGCTCTATGTTTATTTTGTGGGCAGGGCACTGATCAATGAATAGCAAGACATTTCGGTTACGCAGCGCCATTTTTCTGTCAAAAGCTTGGATCTGTTGCTGAAAAAGAGACCCTGTCATCCAGGATTTATTGTTTGCTTCATACAAAGTTGGCAAAGTTTTAATGTTTTTAAAACAACGTGGTTTTTTTGATTTGCCGATTACAAACAACGGAAATTTTTCAGAACCATCAGCATTTGTAAGTAAGAGAATGGTAATGCGATTTTTGCTCAGCTTGCCACCATGGCATTTTTCCCCTTTAAAGCATAATGTTTTATTAGGCAATACACAGTAAAACAAACCTGTCTCATCAGCATTGAAAACATCTTTAGCTGAGTACCCCTCCAACTGTTCCTTGAGCGACGTGTTTTTCCAAACATCAGCAGTTTCCTCGTCCACACTCTTGCTTTCACCACACACAACCTTATAAACAACATTATGGCGCTGGCGAAATCTGTCTATCCATCCATTAGAAGCTGAAAAATCATCAATTCCAAGCCTCAAAGCAATGACTTTTGCTTTCTCGCGTAGTACGTTGCCATTGATTGGAAGATTTGAAGAGCGAGCACAAATGAACCACTCATACAACAAACTTTCAAGTTCTTTAAATGTAGAGTCTTTCACGTACTTGCGCTTCTTCGCACTAGGCCCGCATTGGGCAGCATTTGCTTCAATAGAACACCTATTTTTAATTATTGTGTTTAAAGTACTAACAGGAATATTCAGTTCCTTGGCCAAAACCACTCGGGTACCCACATGCTTGTCAAACTTCTCAATAATTTTAATTTTATCTTCAATAGATAAAGTATTTTGTGGAACTTTATACCTATCCATCTTCAATCAAAATCTTGCCATAAATAATATTGTGAACGATAAAAAAACACGTGCTAACCAAAACGGACGTTGACTAATGTAAACAATGAAAGCCATCATAGATATGTACTGTACATAATGCAGCACTACTAAATATACGTACTGTGTATGAGCGCTTTCCGGTAGTATCGATAGCTCAGCGCTTCGGACTATGCTCTGCTACGAGAGTGCTCTATGACACCATAAATAAAACCGTTTGTGGTTCTGCTACGAAAGTTCTCTATGGCAGCAAAGATTAAAACGTTAGTAGAGGAGAGGCACCATAGAACTTGTCGATACATCAAAACAAAAGGTTACAGACAATAGGCGAACTACTTCAAACTTTTCACATCTATGACTAACGTGACGAGTATTTACATTTTTACCGTGTTTTGAAACGTACATTCCGGGTTTTTTGGTTACGTAGCGGTGTAATTTCAGGGAAAATGCAACACGAAAGTTAATGTACAATAAAACGGACCTACATAAAATGACGTTATTTGCGGGGAAAACGTAAATAACGAGAACGTAAATACGAGGTTTTACTGTATTTCATGTTTGTATACATTGTTGCTGTTTTGATATTCTTAATGTTTTTAAATAACATTTTGACTGTTTTTCAATTTAAATGCATGTTTGAATGGTTAACTTTTTTTTTATGTTTGAAGTGGCCTACTTGTTTTGCAATTCAAGTTACTGAAATGGAGTAATGTTTTGCCTTAATGCTTTGTGTTTTTTGCATTTCCAGTTTTGGTTCAGCTCGTTCATTTTTTTTTTTGTACTCTGAATTGATTTTCAATTTCCCTATTTTAAATAGAGATGCCAGGGCTCTTTGTAATGAGTTTTAATGTGAGTATTTCATTATAATTGTTTGTTTATTTGTTCACAGAGCTCCAGTTCTTGTGCCCTCAGAACTATTAATACTTAAAGGCATTTATTCTGAATATTTTGAGGTTGTTTATTTTTGGCTTTAATTCCAATTTTTACTAATGCATTTCTTCATTCAATAGTAAAAAGCATTAGTGAGATTAAAGAATGGTTAAGTAGACATTCTTAAAAATACATTTGCGAATTCCTTGTACTAGTGTTGGTGATTACTTGAATACTGCTGAATTTACCGTTTATTTGTTGAAAGAAATTGATATTCTAGTAAAAATTCCTCAATTGTACTGTGTAATTTTTTTAGGATATGAAAGACTAGACTTTAAGGAAGTACAAGCTGTTTAAAGCTAATTTACCACAAAATATAAAACCTAATGGACTGATTTGAATTTTTTAATCAATGAGTTGTGTGTAGTAAATATATTTCTTGTATTGTTTCCTAGGCTTTTTTGTACTGATGGCATTGTATTTTAATTAAATGATTTTGTGCAATATGTATTACTTTCATTCCACTTTCTTATCTTCACTACGAATTATACCATTCTACCATCATTCCTCTGTTGGAGTTTCTGTGTTGTAGATGTTTATTTAATTTTTTATGGGTTAGTCAAATATTCACAGCAAATTACATTTTAGTCTATTTTTTGGTTTACCAATGAATATACAATTATTGCATGAAATATTTTTGCGAATATAATTTGTCAGACATTTGGTTTTGGAGAATTTTGTTTGGGCGTGGCCATGATGTACCGCTGATGGCTGCAAGGTCAGTCCTGTAGAGAGAGAGAGGTGATCATTTAGTTCTTAATTGTTGTATGTGATTGCAGAGCTTTGTCGCTCTCGCTTCAAGCATGCCGGAAGGCATTAATAGAAGTTGGGTTTCGATACTTAACATGCATTTAACTGAAGGAACACCTTTGTTCAATGCTGTGTTTATACTGACACTTTTTTTATCGATTCGCTTTTGGCGACATAAACTGTAAACATAATTTTCAGTTTGCTTTTTGTCAACTTCGGAGCTTACAAATTTACCAAATAACTCATTGCCGTGTTAACTTTACCGCTGAATATAAATAGTAAGTACAGTAGAACCCTGTTATAATGTTTTTCAAGGGAGCACAAGAAAAAAACATTATAAGCAGGAAAACGTTATAAGCAGGAAATCTCAATTTAGCACTTAACAATGTTCGAGCTTTGTACCAATGGACTCACCAAGCTTCGTAAACAACTTTAATGTTAAAACCAAAGATAGTATACTTGATACATGAATTTTTGAAACAAGCCAACAATTTTTCAACTTCGTCTTGTTCCCTGGTTAAATTTTGTTTGTCTTTAAAGATACACTGCCACATTTTTTTGTAAAATTGTCTCACTATTCATGATGACAACATTAAGAGTGAGAACGTCTACTCCTTCGCCACCTGAAAATGTTCAATTTTGGGATTCCTACATATGAATGAAAAAAAAAAAATAATTTGTAAGCAATAGAAAACACTTTTAGTTATGCCCTCGCTCAATGGTTGGCAACTTAAATATCGTAGGACTATACGTGCATCTGAATACCCACTGGAATGGCAAGGAAGAGAAGAGTTGACTAAGGGTGCCAACTGACACGTAACTATGAACATTGTGTACCTTCAGTATATTGCATAAAATTGTATTTTAACAAACTTCATGTATTGTATGGCAGTGATTGTAAACATAAACATACATAAAGGAAACTTTTTATCGTAAGTGTTGGAATAATTTGGTTTTAAAACATTTTTTCCCCACTTATTGAATGTTAGAAAGCAAACATTATAAGCAGGAAATTACAATATTTATGAACGTTATATGCAGGAAATAAATACATTGTCCTTATGGGGGAAATATTGGGACTTTAAAAATATGACATTATAAGCAGGAAAACATTATAAGCAGGAACATTATAACAGGGTTCTACTGTATTTATGTTCAATCATTTGACCTCATACAAGTGATAAATCCAATTAAATGCTTGGTGTTTCTAAAGCTGTTAATTAAATGTATATATTACTGTAATAGTTGTATAATATACTTTATATTAATATATATTTTTTAAATAACATTATCCAAAGGTTGCACAGATCCTTAGTTATTTCACCACGTTTAACTATTTCTTCCTTTCGTAATGGTAAGGTAATACATTACAGAACCCGCCTAGGCATGAGTGTTTGTGTGTCAGCGAGACGGGACTAGCTGGTGCTTCTAGCGTGGCTGTCTTCTCCCAGTGCACATGAGCGGTGACCGTAGCACTATGTGGCGGAGAAATGAAGGTAAAGGTGAAATGCAAGTCCCTTAAGGGTTTCAAAGAATCTGTACCGGTGTTTCATGCCAAAATTTATTCTGAAAACACGTGTTTTAGCCATTTACACTCATTTAAAACTTTAGTTTAAAATAAATATACCGAAACAGAAAACTACTCATCCACACTCAGAATTTTATTAACTGCTTATCGTAAGCAGACACCACTCTGATATCTCGAGCTGTTTTCAAATTGCGTGGATTCTCTGTAGCTCTCTACACGAAATACGTACCATGGTATAAGACACTAACCACCTCTTTATCATTACTCATTGGTGAAAGAATTGTAATTATACTCGGGACATCCGAGAATCGATTGTGCCTCGAGCAAGAAATAATACAATATTAATAAATGTAATCGGATGGAGTTTGAAGAGAGAAAAAAATTGAACAGCGGAGCCAAGAGAACGTACGTTATTTAATCACTGAACAGCACACCAGCCCTTGATCGTAATTCGCTAGTGAAAGGTGTGGGAAGCCAGCTGTCTCCAGATCAGTTCCCGAACATATCTGAAGGCTGCCCTCTCGCATGATTAGGCGGACAGGCCTCGGCATGAGACGAACCCAGGTTCCTCCTACAAATACACTTTTATCTGGTTACGTCAGGGTAACAATATTGTGTTGCAGGATGTCATTAAATACTCTAAAATCGTGAAATTTTATTTTGCTTACCTAACGTAACCAACCTTTAATAACTTATTTACGATCTTCTAAACGAGCGAAATACCATCCTCCCGCGGAAGAACAAATTTTTGCTAGTATTTCAATACTTAAGCAATATTACATATTATGCAACTGGCCTAACCTTATCATCCTTTTTTTTTTTTTTTGTTTCGATCAGCTGGACGTACGAGAGCCTTTCCTTCGGAAAGGAAAAGTAAAAACATTTTATTCAAGTGTGTGACTATGAGTCAGTGAATACGTCGTAGATTTCCCGCAGCGCGTGGGGTCGCGGTCCTGGCGCGCGCATTGCGGCCGGCGGATTGGTCGAGGGGCCCGCCAATCGCAGCTCCTCTCGCTTCTAACCAACAACCGTCCGCCGGCGCTCGTTGCTAGGTGCCGCACAGTGGGGCCAAATCCGAATTCCCTGGCCAAAAGTCTTAAAATTAATTTTTTTCTCCCGCGAATCCTGTAGTTATATTTTGAAATATAAGTGTCAAGGGCATCAATAATTGCACAAATTACTTCGTTATGACGAATAGTTATTGCACAGTAATTGAGAGAAGACAAAAAACTCAACTTTCAGAAAAAATTTAGGTAGTAAAACGTCGTTTATTGATTGATGCACTCACTTTTGGTTCAACATTTTAGAGTTCTCAGAGGTACTAGCTTAATCTACGTTCTTTTCTGATTCTTAGGGTACATATTTCGTATCGGGAAAGCTACAACTACCTTGCAAATTAACGTATTTTAATAAAATAACGGTAAAATTAAGTAAACCTAACTGTTCTTTGAGCTACAAAATTTCCCCCGATTTCCCCCAACCAGATTTTTGTGTTTTAAGTACCCTAATATGTACCCTATATAGCCCTGAAAACGGCATTTGCTCAAACTTGCTCGTTTGAAAGATACATAATTTTTAATTTGCCCGTGGAGTATATTCAGCTGAAGAAACTCAACTGGGCTGCAAGCGACGGTGACCGCCACGCGTGTTTTTATTGGTTCTCGTGTTTTGACTGGAAAGTTTCGTAGGTGGTAAACAAAGATGAATCATCGTTTTTTTTATTATTCTTTGTTCACTCTTAGCTGAGTTCTGAAATAAATAAAGCCGACTGTAAACAAACATTGTGAGTGGCTGCAGATCTCCACGCACAGTAGCCGTGCGTAAGAAATAGTCACTTGTTATGTACCGTTTATAAATATTTTTACCGTGACTATTTGCGAACAATAATTGTTATAAATCATGATAACATATCACCATTAATCTGCAATATATTTAAATGTGTTAAGCATGTATTTTCTTACAATTGTGTCAGCAGACGACATGTGTACACTTGATGCACGATTTACCAAGCACGCCCTGCGCTGCCTGGCGCTAGTTGTATTTCGGATTTTCGCGCGTACGGTTTTGTTTATTTGTCTGGCTGACGCCATGCCAGACCGAGTTTTGTAAAGCACAAAACGCGAAAGCCATTGTACTAAAGACTACTATTAGGCATAAAGTGCATTGTTTTTTCTTCGCACCTATGTTAAACAAATTACTACGGTGTGTTAATGACGACCCTGACCTTCCTAATTTCAGAAGAGATAGCACCACTGCCAGCCAGTGATTAGGCGAGTACCAAATTGCAACTCATCATCAAAGCCTGTCCGCTTCCCATCGGAATGCTGAGCGAGGAAGCTCAAGAGGCAAGGAACAAAGATTTCCGCCACTACCGAAAAGATAGATCTCGGAAAGTTTCACGTATAGCTACAAATGCTGATGTTTTTCATCTAACGCTCGCCTCCTCCGATCAGATTATCTCTGCTATACGGGAAATTCCCAAAAGATTCTCAGGCAGCCTGAGTGGGGATGTTGTTGCCCTCTTAAAACAACCTGATGATGACAGTAGAAGCATTGAATATATATTCAATGGTAGAAGTGACACCAGTACTCTTGATAGTGAATCTGAGGAAGACTGAGGGTTTTTCTTGCATTGCCATTTTAGCCAAAGACAGCTACACATCAAAAGAGATTTCATTATCAGTCGACTGTTTTACTTGTTTAGTAAATATATTTTTTGTTGATTGTTTATCTTTAAAATATATGGAAGCATAAATAATTTCTTAGCTACTTGTTAGCTTCGATTTAATTTTTAATTTTTATGGTATTAAAAAAGTTTACAAAATTATTTTTGATGTGCGTGTCAAATACAAACCTAAGCAAACGATTTGCAATCACTGCCTTCAGCCTAATCACATCCGGTTTTTGTTCGTCAGTCTTATACTTTTCCTCAATATTTCAAATCAATTTCCAAATGACCACTTCCCATTTAAAGGTAAAAATTACGAGCTTAAAATAAGTTTTATGGTATTTGAATTAAGCAGCCTCAAAAACCCCGAGGCTCTACTTTTTACGTGCAAATAATGTTTTGACACTTCCGAAGTTATTCCGAACAAATTGCGGAGAAGTCATCTCGAATTTTGAAAGCAACATTAACAGATTTGCTATCAGTTTTGTTGGGAACCCAACCAAATCCCATTTTCTGCGTCAAACGCTTCTTTTTGGCTGTTTCAAAGTAGTTTCGAAGTAACTAGTTCAAATTTTATGTAAAAATAAACAAATTGAATTCAGCGACCTCGAAATCATTCAGGGGAAAAATTTTTAACGCTACTATCAATGTTGTGGTATTTTCGAAGTAATTTTGATTAAAATTCGAAGTAATGTTATTAAATTTTGACGTAACATTTAAAGATATACAATTAGGGACCTCAGAAACCCAGCAAATACACAGTGTTCTGCGTCAAAGGCACATTTTCGCCGTTTTCGAAGTAATTTCGAAGTAAATATTTCGAATTTCGATGTAACAACAATGGATTTGAACTCAGCGACCCCGTAAACACCCGAGTACGATAATTCGCGCCAACTGTCAAACCTTTTTGACTTTTGGCCAGGGAATTCGGATTTGGCCCCACTGTGCGCCGCTCTGATCGCAGCTGTGCCAACGACAGTAATGCCAACGGACGCGATGGGGCAAGAACATGTGAACATGCTGTTTCTGCCCGCGGGGCAAACAAAAATAAGCCATACAGGTATATATATAATCGATGTTATTGAAATAATATTTTTCAATCCAAATTTAAAATTAATTTGTAAAACCTATTGTGCGTTGACACGTTAAGATTTCACAAATAAATTTAGTAAACAAAATATTAAAAACATACGAATAATATATTCGCCAATGCGCCATTGTGAGCATCATTCGAAAATAAAGACCCGACGCGATGGAAATCGAAAATATTTGTGATGGGATAGTCTGTGGCTGTCGCACTTGCAAATTGTAGTTGCAGACGTCAGGATGCGTCGAACGGCATTGGCTGGGAAGTTGTTTTATTCGCGTCGCGCGTGTGTTGTACGGCCGCGGTGCTATCGCGTTATCATTACGGTGCCGTCCTCAATGACTGGTAGCAGTGCAAACTGTTATCAAAACTGGAAATATAAATTGCTTGATTAAAAATTTAAAATTAAAATTGTGAAAACGGCACAAAAATGAAATGTCTCTTCCATTGTGATAATTTTAATTGCAAGATGTATTCTGATTGACTGCTGTTAATGACCGAAATGTCGACTTGTGGATTACCTGTGATGACAATAATGGTGATTATAGTCTGAAGCTCGGATGAATTTTTTTTTTTATTTGGTCGTAAAGTCTCGTCGACAGGGAGGGTCTTAACGGGATACAAGAGCCAGTCCTGTCAGTCGTTATCCGGTAGAGCGCGCTTGTGATGCGAATGTGCAGCGCTCGGCTGCGGCGAGGCTTACTCCGCGCGCGGGGTTGCCAAGTCGTCAGTCGCGCGCTGGCCGCTGTCGCAGTGCCGCGGTTATCTGCCTCCCTGCCACCCGATATGTTTCCTCCGCCGGGATCCACGACCTTCACATGCTGTGCGCGTGCTATTTTACATACCTTTTCAATTAAATAGTTGTCAACTACAATTTCTTCGCTGAAACAATTTATTTATTTGGGATTTAGTTACTATTTGAAGAGTGGCTTATAGCGAGAGATTCTGATGTATAATCTCGGCCCGGGTATGATTTTGTGGTCTAATTTCGAGCATAAACCGAAAACAATAAAAAAATAATTCCCAGTCTTATAACTCTAATCGATTAAAAAACCTTTCACTCGATAAGATATAACTACTTTTAATTGTACTAAATACTTTAATAAAGTAATGACTTAAATACTTCCTGAGATGTACAGGAACAAATACTATATAAAATTTAATGCTGTATTAAACAATGTTACTCTGGCCAGAGTTTTTTTTTGTGTAATTTTACAGAGAGTTCACAAAGATAGTTGTTATGTATCTACATTAATGATACCGTTGAAAGACACCATTAAAAAATTTATACCGTATGTGTACTATTTAAATAAATATATTAATTACATATAATTTAGCATAACATTAAAGATTGAAATTAACATGTTGACATACGTTTTTAAACAGAGAAATTATATAGTCTTTCAAGCACTTTCACTACTACGATACACATAATATTACTTTAGTAAAATAGATGTCTATATAAATTTATAATAAGTTCGAATTTAATCTACAAATAAACATAAAATATGTATTTGATAACCCAAATTCTAAAAAATATCGTATTGCTTTCACGATCATAATATTATCTACACTGTTATATTAGGACTGTGTCAAAAACAGAAGAAAACATGCATAACATTTAGGAAACCAAAACTGAAGTAATCTGTTTTATGTTATTCTTTAGTGATTTTTGAGCTTCTTTTACAAAGTCAGGCTCTCGCTCATTTAGTCTTCGGGTATTTAATGGAACTGCTATCTCTGGAGGTAAGCACTCCGCAAAAAATTGTTGTTTTGACAGCATGAGTTTTTCCCAAATTTCTTTGTCGAACAAAATTCTTTCAACATGGATATCATTTTTCGTATGAACTACAAAGTCGTAATATTTTCTACTGCAGACGCCAAGTTGACCTTGAATCTGATAAAAAAATAATAATAATAATGTGGGTTTCCTTTAGACACATATCCCCAAGTTTTTCTTCGATACACGTTTTTTTTCTTTCTTTTTTGAAACATAGTCCTTTAATTTATCGTCCCCAGCTGAAAATAAGCATTTAACTTCCAGCAAACCATCGTCTACCACTAGTACATCTGGAGATATTCCGAGAAATGAAAAGCTTGGGTGTACAAAAAAAGCCACAAACTTCGACTTCGACATTTTTTTGTTTGGAATACATATTCTTAGCCACATTTTCGTTAACTCGTCCGAACTGAATGGCTTTGGAATTTATCTCTTTGTGATACAAAATTTATTTTACTAGACAGTGGCAGGATGTATGTGTTCTTTTTACACAAAACCGAAACTATATGCTGCAAGTCTGTTCATAGGAGCATCCCTCCATTTAGTGAACTCGTGTTGACCAACAGTACTTCCTTCTTTCCAACTCATGAATATTTTTTTATGTTGTTGCATCCCGATTCAGGTTTTCGAGGATAAACTTCATCTTTGGTATCAAGTTATTTAGGACTCAACACGTCTTCAGGACACAAAATGTCTTCAGCACTTGGACCATACTCCAAATCAGGACCAGGAGTGTTGTTTGGTCGTCTCTTTTTATTTGGAGGGCCATCTTCATACTGGAGACAGCTAATTTTTAAATCTGTTTGGAAGTACTTTTCTGGGCTTCGACCAAATTTGTTTTTCCATGGGATGAAGTGCCACCTAGGACCTATGACATGGGCCAGTCCAGCTCTCATACAACGAGCGTGATAAGAGCCTCTTTTAGCAAAGTTTACCAGTTTTCCACCTGAAAACTTAGCTACCATACTCATATATCGCTCAACCTGATTTTTAGTTTTGTTAAGTACGAGTCTATCAGATTTCATTACCATAGGATCAAGAGCCTTTTCAATAGCTTCCATAATCCCCGACTCTTTCACCAATGTCACAAAACTTTCATTGGTATTTTTTCTTTTTCAGTATTCTACACGGCAGTTTTCGTGACAACCGAATACATGATGAGGACCATTTTTGATGTCAAGTTTCAATCGAACGACAGATGTACCAACAAGAGATGTTCTAGCAATTTCGATTGCTTTTTTAGCGCCGGATTTTAATCTTACTATTCTTGATTCAAGCAAACGACGCGCAGAAGGTGGAAATGACATATTTCTGGAAAATTTGTGAAAATGTTTTTTTTACAATATGGTTTGCACACTCAATTTTTATGACTTCCCTTCCGTAAGGAACTCGCTGCTTTATTCTAGAGTAAACACTGAATCTCTGTTACCAAAGTATTTTAACAAGTGCTGCTTAACACTCCCGCAGAACCCTTCTACTATTATAGTTTGTTCCATTACAGTGCTTGGACCACTATAGTTTTTAAAGCAAAGATGTCCATTCACCTTTTTGTCTCTGAGTCTTGCAAATTCGCATGCGAAGCAATACTTCCCTTTCACTCCCAGGTACAAGAGTTGGTTTGTTACGGCTCCGATAATGCAATTCTTCAAAAGAAAAAAAAAAGATAACATGCACATTTTGACTGGATGTTATAAGTACTGAAATATTTTATTTGGTGAACTACTATAGAGTAAGCATTGGTGTAAACAGGAAAATAACTCACCACTCCACTTGAATTGTAACTTAGTCAGTCAGTCCTCTTATTCCAGCCGCCGTCCCCTACGACACTAATATGTGGTGTATCATTTTCTACGTTCCCTATGACAATAGCTAGTTTTTTTTTTTTTTCCATTCTCTATCATTTTCTTGGAAAGTTGTCTTTGCCGAAACTAAATTTAAAAAAAAACATTGTAGTAATAGCGTTAAGAAAAGTTATGCAAATCACATGTACACATATTTCACTACACAAATCTATCACATTATATGGTTGTGCGAATAGTGGATTTTGGTGATCGAAAATTTTTGAATCGAACAGTAATTTTTTTAAAAATTTATTGCGAATAATTTCAAAGTCGAAAATTTATCTTACATTTTCACTTAGATAGATACATAACAATACAGAACACATGTAGTGAAAATAGTAATACTATATTAACTTTTGCAGACAAAGTGAAAATTGTACCATGTTTATTAACTATTGAAGCAATGTAAACATCATTAATATGCACATTTCTCAAATAGAAATATTAAAAAGTGCAGTGTTGTACTTTTTAAAATTAAAATTAAAATCCAAATTCCATGACCGCAATGAATAACGGAGGGGTGGCTGGGAGTTGAGAATTTGTAAAATTTGAAGGAAGTAGGCTGGAAAATAAATTGTTGCACTCATGGGTGCCGCGTGTTGAGATCCTCTTCAAGAGAACTATACTACCAGCCAGCTTGTGTTAGCTACCCAAGGTCGACGGCCCACGGAAGAGTAGCTGGTATTTGAGATTCAGCGCTTCGTTTCGTGTTGTCACTGGGCGCCCTCACACGTACATACCCACACCACTTGGGGCAGACATTCTCAGCTGCCCGAAAGTAGCGGCAATCTCCTGATAGTTCTGTAGATCTCTTTCCAGGAGTGTCACGCGAAGGCTGACATTTCACGAATGTGGTCGTGGGCGGCGAGTGCTAAGCGATGGTGTTATCATCTTGTGACGCGTATATTTATAAATGTGTTTGTATGTAAATCTGTTTAGTTTCGATATTTAAAACGTGATTATCTTAAAACTTTCATTGGTTACCAAAAAGTAATCAGTAGGTAGAAACCAGAGTTTATAACTGTAACTGCCATTTTTACTTCCACGTAATATCATAACGAAAAAAGCAACCGTTTTTGCGGAGCGTCACAATACGACTGGGCACATAGCGGCGATGAGGACTGCCATACACACAGTGTGTGAGGTAACATTGCGTGAAATAAACCCTGCATTATTTGAATGCTGATATTGTTCCCGCAGTTGCTAGCTGCCAGACGAACGGTCACTTGTCACGGCTTGTTTTGGTATCAATTCAGGTCCTACATGTACTTGTAGGCTATCAGTTTTTTTCATAAGACAGCCATATATTTCGGTAAATAAATAGTTAGATATAACAGTGTATTATTTTCGTGCTAGAGAAGGTTGAATACGGATTCAAGAGAAAAAAAATGTCATTAGGTTAGATCGGGGATGGTCAAAACTAGTCTAAATGACAATAACGATGCTTTTACCTGGAATCGTGAAGTGTCGTATGATTAAGAGTCTACTGTATATCGGCAAATAAGCAATGACGACTATAATATCTTATGAAAAAAAGAGAAGTTTAGCTTCACCTGAGTAACAACCAGCAACTACAGATGTGCCTGTAAATATTCGCAATTTTAATCTCTGATATTCGACTTCCGAATGTGAATAGTTCATAAATAACTGCGCAACTATTCGTGTTTACGAATATCCACACACCCCAATACATTTTCCATTTTTTGTGACTAATATTGGTATACTAAAATTAAATAAAATACTCATTTTTAGGCAACTAATAAGATTTTCAAACTGTTATCTCATTGCTATGTGGATTCATTCAATGTAGCTTCCTAAGTAAAAACAAAATAATGCCTGATAAAGGGATTAATCTTTAAGTTACATTCAGAAAGTCGTCTAAAATTTACTATTATTCTTTTTCCTCCGAAGAACAGAATAACTTAAAATGTACATTGGTATATGTGCCTACCGGCTGCTTAATCTACTGAGCCTTAGCATGCAAGTATGAAATCCATTATGAAACTTTTCGCACAGCGGATCTAAGCTGTTCCAAAATATGTAAAATATATTTAACATAGCTAAGGTACAAGTTTCAAGTTTCCACTTTTGGTTCACATTGTCTTGAACTCCAACAATAAAAGGGGGGGGGGGGTCTAAGAGAGAAACTATCTCACAGCTAGTGCACTGAGATTCTCACGGTAGACGAATTAAGTAAAAATTATTGACGGAGTAACGAATGGTGCTAAGAAATTAAGTTTGCCCCTGAATATAGGTTGAATTCCCCAACGTAGCCATGTTAATTTTTTAAGTCTTACACATAGGAACTGAAATAATATATATTGAATTGTAAGGCACAATATTTTTATAAGCAGCAATTCGTTTAAAAGTTGACTAATTGTAACTAACAATTTGGCTTGGACAGCTTAATACTCACGTGAATGAAAACAATACAACCGAATTGAGAATCTTTTTTTTTTTTAAGTCGGTTAAAAATTAACTTGTTTTCATGCTTACTAAATCTAATTTTCCAGTTTGTTTTCTAGTTTGTTTACTCTTACTTTTAAGCTGAGGATTTTTTACCTAACTTATACTTACATAAAAATAAACGCATTTCTTGAATCAGGATAGTTCAGTTTGCAAAGCGTCACTTGAACACATTTCAAATTTTAAAAATTGGAATTTTTTGTTAAGCACATTATGGCACAAAATAGTTTTTTGCCCAAACAAACTTTAAAGTAAATGGAAAAATTAATTAAAACTGTAAAACAATTTGGGTTCACCTTCTCTTCAAACCTTTCACTTTTCGCAGCACATCCATGCGTATCTGAATTGATAGCGCTGTTCTTAGTTTTCTTCATGCTGATTGTTTACTGGCACGGAGGAGGTGGGGTCAGATTCCGTTAGCCGCGGATGGGTCCGAAGTAATGGCAACACGGCAGCCGGCTGCATGCTCCCGCGCGCAAGACAGGCGCAAGTGAACCTACTCGCGGCCAGAAAAAATAGCAGAAAATGCAAAATACGAAATATTTCTTGTTCTAATAAAGTTATCAGTATGCCACCGCTTACTTTTTTTATCTTTACTTTAGAAGGAAAAATATTACTGGCTCAAAATATTTGTATATCTTGCAGCCTGTTTTTTAGACCACTTTTTCGGTTTTCCTTAATTTTAAAAACGTAAAATAAAATACTAATCAATATTTTTTCTACAATATTAATCGGACAGATTATTTATGTTGTAAAACTGCAGCAAACAAGTCAAGTACGAAATTTTTATCTGAAAAATTGTAGAAGATGTAGAAAACACTTTTTAACCTACTATTCCCTATCAAGTCGCTGGACCAGGAGAGAGAAGGTAGCGTACAACGACCCAGACAACACAGATTGAGCAAGCAATCAGAAAAGAAGCCACGCAAGCATTTCCCTGTAGTGACCTTGGGACACAGCGGGAAGGCAGAAATCAGGTCGGCCAGACCAGGGTTCGAACATGGATCATTAGGATTGCGAGCGCTGTGTCCAAGGGCGCCCATATGATAATTTGTAGGGGGGGGGGGGGGGCAGACTTAGGGGTATGAAGTATTTTTAATATTTTGGAAGACTTAACTGTGGCTTGTTACTAGCCATAAAATAGTTCCAGTTCTGACCCTGTTAAAATTTTTTGTCCTGTTACTAAAATAATAGACCACAGTACTCATTCGCCATAAAAAAAATTTTTATTGGCTACTTTATTAATTAAATATTAACTATTTTATTGAAACAAATGAATTTTGAGAAACAAAAATGCAGGAATACAGTCCTTATACTTTTGCAGCGTCTCGGGTACACGGATATCAAGAATACAGTCCTTCAACTAATTGCTCTCTTTACCCCTAAATAAATGTCGCGTACAAATTAAATTAAAATAATTATAAAGTTTAAAAAGGTGTTGATCAAAAGATTCAACTTTGGGAGAGAAACGATTTAAATATGTTATCACAGTGAGAAAATAGTTGTTTTTAAATGTAACGCCTGAACTACACTTATAATTACAGTCAAAAATTGTTTCATAATTGCTTAACATTTAAAATTAGCACAGATGGATTCAGTAGTCGAGGACTATAAGTTTATTTAGTGATAGTAAAGCGCAGAAAAAATTAGTTTATTATTAAACTAGACAATTTAACCAAACAGTATTTAGATGTTAAGGAATTAAGTGACACCAAAACCAATGAAAATAATCGAAAATTTCTAAATGCTGACTTAACTCATATATCAGCTTTCCACAGAAGAGTGTAGTTCGGCGCAATTAATCCACACAAAACAACTGGACATACTATGCCGACGCGTATTTTAAGAATATAAGAAGATCCACATCGCAGTATAATTTTTTTTTCGTGTCGTGTGGTGCGGGCCCCCATTTGTGGTGCGGGCTCATAGGCTACAGCCTAGATAGCCTGCGCGTACATACGGCACTGATAAACCCTTAAATAACATATTCAGTACTTAACTTCAGAATTTAGAGTACATTAGAACCTCGATTTTACGGAGCCCGGACTGAACGAAGCCGCGATTTTACGAATACATTTTTTTTCAGGAACCATCTAAAATTCGGAAAATTTGACACCAAAATATATTTTAAAAAAAATTAAAAAAAAACACTATGAAAACATATAAAAATATTAATTTTTAATGCACAGCGTATTCATATTTTAAAGCTAATACAACAGCCATTTACCGTTAGTGAATATTGTATAAGTTATTGCGGCATCAAACTCAAAATCTAAAAGAAAAAATGGACTAGGTACACTTTATTTGTCACAAAGTTCGAAATTTCTTAGATTGAAAAATTATGCCAAGGCTGTAAAAATATTTATTTTACCGCAAATGAACTATACTCAACATTCCTTACCCATTATAACATTTCCAGCTCGTGAGCATAGCAACTGAGCTTGAAACCTTGTGAAGCGTGAGAGAAAGAAACGATATTGAGTAGCTACTTCCTCTCCTTTCCGCTAATATCCAGCAACCCACGCCATTAGGCATTATCTTGACATGTGTCGCATTCATTACCTTCGCTGCATCGGTTTCCCAGTAAAAAACGCTCAAAAATGGTATAAGTGACGCAGCAAGTAGACGTGACGAGCGGATTTTCAACTAAGCTTTTTTTTAACTTACTATACAAACAAATAATTCCCTATGGCTATCACAAATTCAAGGGCTTCTCGCACTAAAATGTACTGTGTTTTTAATGAATGTCTGTCGTTAAAGAGCAGCGATTTTCTTCACCAAATAAGCCTATGATTAGAGACCGTAAAAATTCGCGGATTCCTCTCGAGACAGGCTGGAATCCAAACTCGTTTAGCTTAATGCTGCGTCAGTGATTGGACCGCAACTTACCTGAAGGACTCTGAGCCAATGGAAAACACTCAACAAAAGAAGTATCGAATCATAAGAATCGCAGTAAACAGTTTCCCCGAATCGGTAGCCAATGACCAGGTGATAGTTGCCAGAGTACATAGGAGAATCGTTTAGTCTATCCTAGTGGTCATTGAAACCGCGAATTTTTCCAGTCCCTACCTATGATCACTTTTATGAAACAGTACAGGTGTACACTTAACTGTGTGCTTGTTCTCCTCGATTATGTTACTAAAAGTGCGTTCATTAATATTTTTCAAGCTGATCTGTTAAAGATTAACTGATAAATATGATAAGGTGAAGTCCATAAAAATGCAAGGCAGGGAATTCTTCCAGCTCATCAACTCGACCCTGGAAAGTCTCGTCTGTGTTCAGTCGTCTCTGGCAAGGAGTGGACAAGTTTGCAAACTCAAATATAAATTTATTTTAGTAGCACGCGTCTTACGAAAAGGAAAGATATCCAAGAAAGGCATGTCGGACAACCTAATGTCACCACACAAAAGTTAACATGATGCAATGCGTGGTGCAACTGTGTTTAGTCGCTGTGATGTCGCTTTCATATCACTCGTGCAATGAAGCAAGTTGTGGAATGTTAAAAAAAATAAGGGGAACGCAGGGGAGGGCAGAGCGCAGACGGCAGTCATTGTTTTTACTATTTAATATTATATATATTCCGTTCAATAAATTATAACATGTATCTTCACGGGGTTGGGTGTTTAAAATTTTATGAAGATAACGATTTTACGAATGCAATCCAAGCGACTATGAGCGTACGTAAAATCGAGATTCCAGTGTAAATTGCTTCCGAGTCTACTGAAGGTAGCGGAATCCTTATCCCTTTAAACACTTTTGAAGGGAAAAAGTGGTTTTCCTCTAAATTAAAAATTCCAACATAAATTTTACGTTGTAGACTTTTCTGAACAATAATTCTTATTTGAGTAACTTTAAACGTGTTAGCTTACCTTAAAAATTGTGAATATTCTGAGCGCATGTGACGAATGAGGAAAACTAAGAAACACTACATAATAACAATGGTTTTTATCTTTACACTTTTCACTTATTTATTTACACTTAAGTTATTTATACTGACTGAATACACTAAACTAAATCTAGACCAGATGCATAAAACTGTAGGTAGACCTAAAGACTATTGAAAAATCTCTGTTTTGAGATGTTATTTGTGAACATACACATTATTATGACGAAAAATTAGCAAAACATTTCGCCGTCTACAAGCACATGTCAACTGTCGCGTCGTCTAACTCTGACTGGTCTAAATCTGTTGTGTTGTGTTATCGCGTGAGCTTGAGTAGGAATACGAAGGGGAATGACTCGCCACGGGCGTTGCGCTTGAACAGCGTTTTCTCCCTGTACACAACACCTTATATCGCAGCAGCAGAAACTAATGCTTGAACTAACATAAAAAATGAAATAGACATGTAAAAAACGATATACAATAATATCTTCGTGTTGAACCACTTCTACATAATACCGAATTTAAATAATTTTCTTTAAAGTAAAACACCTGACTACACTGTATATTTTTTTCCTTCCCTGAAAGCTAGGGGGGGGGGGGGGCCACGGCCCCCCCCCTGCCCCCGGGTATGGTGGCCTTGGCTGTGTCATCACTGTGTGGCGACCTCGCTCGCATGTGATAGGTCAGTTCCTGTCACCCTTCGCTCCGCCGCCTCTGTACATCTCCCAATCACTGTATAGTATTACCTACGTACCATACCCGTTTTCACTTTTTAAAATTAATGAATTTTTTTCTTTTTCAACAAGAGCGATTTTACGGCCAATCTCTGTTAGCTTCTAGCTTTCAATTGTTATACGCCATATCTTAATGAAGTGTTTAACGATATAAAATCGCAAAGAAATGAGAATGTAACGGCTTTACCCGTTAATTTATCTCGTTTCGTCTAAAAATTTCTCGGCAGATATTTGGACGGTCTCCGGGTAAAAGGTAACAAGTCACATTTTGATGATTTTAAGTTTATTCCAGCAATAAACTCTTAAGTAGAATATGTAATGCATTTTTAATCATTGGCAACTATGTTGGTAAATATGTTGGTAAATAAAAGAATACTGCAAGAAAAATTTAAGTATTTAAATTCAATCTAAGAGTTTTTTTGTTTCTCCTGCAAAAAGTGAATTCTTGACTTGTTACCTTTTACATGGAGACCGTCAATTTGAAAGTCAAGTGACCTTTCACAACTCGAAAATAGCGTATAGTGAATATCTGTTGTGAACATTTGTGCATTAACAAATGCAAATGAGAGCTAGCCAGGCGGGACTAGCGCGGTACCGCCTCTAAGCGCAAGGCTGGCGCGCCAAGCGACAACCATCACATGTGTGGTGCTCTCAGGAACCTGTGCCCGGTGTTTCATGCCTCAAAATTATTCAGAAAACACGCATTTCAGCCATTTCCACTCTTCTGAAAACACAGTTTAAATAGAAATGCGGAAACATTCAATGATTTTAGTAAACGGACAGCACTCGTGTATGTGGAGCAGTTTTCAAATCAAGCTGTCTAGCCACGGGCGCTCTCTACCAGCCCCCTTGTGCGAGGCTAGAGTGCCTGCGGTCTGACTGTTCACAGACGAGAGAGCCACGCCCGAAGTTCATGCTAGCTTTTTTTTCCTGTTCTATCTCATTGTATAAACCGGTGTGGCATTAAATTTTGCGGTCGATTAGGATAGGTTAGCTACATTTTAAATACTTTAAAACATTGTGGATGGTTGTTTATATTAGGTAAGTATAGCTACATTAAAAATACTGTAAAATCACGTTATGGTTGCTTAGCAAATAACTTTTTAATATGTAGCTATCCAGGGCTAGGAAACCGTTTACATGATTTCACAGTATCTTTAATGTAGCTATCCTAACCATTGTCCACAATGTTTTAAAGTATTTATAATGTAGCTAACCTAACCTTTTACAATGAACAAAAAAAACCGAAGATGCACGATCGGACGTTTGGCTCTCACGTCTGTGAAACGAAGGCTTCCCCTGACTTCACACGCGTGGCCAGGCCGCAGCAGCTTGGCATTCTCTCTCTCTCTCTCTCTCTCTCTCTCTATATATATATATATATATATATATATATATATATATATATATACATACATACACACACACGTGTGTGTGTGTGTGTGTGTACGTACCAATTCGTGAACAGCAGGGGACACACCAACGTACTAGTGTGCCAAATGAAAATTCTGGAATAAAAAATTGTAACGAACGGAGTATTCTAAACTTTAAAAATACGTTAGAAACTTTTCATTACTCCATTCATTATCCACCACCTCTATGCACTTCCTATTGTGCTTTGATAGCTTATTGGCAAAGTTGTGCGTCTTCGAATATCACGTAGTTGTTTTCGATTGGATTCAAATCTCATCAACGGGGAAAAACGTTTTATGTACATGAATATTTCACTATACAAATTGTACTTTAAAAAAAATGGGTTTATTAATTTTTTCTATATCTAATTGTAATAATTTTTAATACATGACTAAGTATGTTGGTTCAGTTATTTCATAATACGTAACCTTTGTTACTTAGAGTAAAAATAAATACAAAAGTTAACTACAACTGAACACATCTGTGTTTGTAAGTAAATAAATTTCCACATATTATTTATGAATAAACTAATTATTTATAGGCACTGTAACTCTGTCAAATGGAAAAAAACGAGCTAGTTTTATTTCACTACCAATTTAAGAATGATAGGCATTACTATTACGTTAAAATGTGTGCTTTTTCCTTTGTCTCAGTTACAATTTTTCAAAATAGTTTAATAAGTTTAATAATTAATAAAATTTTAAAAAGTCTGTATCATTTTAAACTCGTAAAGTAAAATGAGGAAATTATTGCTGCGAGTTATCTCGATGAAGTGACTAATTGTGTGTAATTTTATAGTTTTATCATAAAAATACCTACATTAAATAAGACCCCATCGTATGGCATAAATTAAACATAGTGTAAAGAGGGCTTAACCGCAATCTAAAGTCCCTCTGCTGGTCGATATGTTAAAAAATATATATAAATACAAATATTATTGTGTAAACTGTGCTTGTTGAATATGGTAGTTAATTCCTATTACGCCTATTACACTTATTTTAATTTGTGTAATTAATTTTTTCATAGGTGGTATAACACAGAATAATTAATTTGTGAAATAAAAATATAATTAGTTTAAATATCAAAATAATTTATTTAGTATTGTTTTCTTTAAGCTTTCGTGTTCTTAAAACCATAAAGACATTGCTGCTGAAGTATGCAACGCGACATTTCGTTCATTGATGTATCACTAATAGAGCTTCAAAAGGATAAAGCTTTTTAAAACTTTTTTTGTTCATAAAAGCACACTTCTGACACCGCAATAATAATGTTACGATTTATTAAATAATAAATCGTCGTGGGAAAATACCGGGTTCGTAAAGAGAGAGAGAGAGAGAGAGAGAGAGAGAGAGAGAGAGAGACAGAGAGGGAGGGAGGGAGGGAGGGACAGAGAGGGAGGGAGAGACAGAGAGCGAAAGAAAGTACTCTTCCCCCCCCGCTAATTCTTTTCCACTTCTCCATAACCTGTGCTTATCACTTCAGTGTTGCCATTCTTTCGAACGTGTAACGGCGTGTCGCGAGCACGTTCCTAAAGTACTTGGCGTGTTTCGTCCGCTTAGGCTGTGTTCCAAATAATCCGCACTCGCACTTGCACTCGTGCTCATACTCACACCCACAATTCCTTGCGTGCAAAGTGCATGCTCCATGCGTGCTCGCCATTTGGAACACAACCATACTCCAAAGTAAACACACCCATGTGGTAGGCGGCGACGTGTGTTTATGAGTAGGTTTTGATTTGTGACAATGGAACACGCAGTAGGAGCAATTGCGGCCCTAATGGTAGTAAACCAACAACAGAGACGTTTACGACGGCAACGGTTACGTTGCATTGTCCAGGCAATAAACAGGAGACGGGTAACATAACATTAATTATAACACGATCCTTGCAGCAATGATTGGTACTGGAGGTACACATGAAGACATCGCGTGTTGTTTAATTACGAACAGGTACGTATGAAACGTGCATTGTTCATTTGCCATTGTTTTAGATCAATAGTCCAGACGTAAACGTAAACAAACAATGGTTACGAGAGTACGCAACAAGCATGCATTCAAACGCACTCGATATGCGCACTCGTTCTCGTGCTCGCACTCGACTATATGGAACAACACACTCGTGACGTCTCTTCCGAGAGCGAGTACGTGAGCACGCATGTTTACCTGTTTGGAACACAGCCTTAGTGAAGCTTGCGGCGGCCTGCGAACTAACGGCGCTAGTAATCTTTCAGCCCATTAACATAGTGTTACATGAGAGTTTAGTATATAATATAAAATTATCCCTAATTCCGTCTCAATTTTTGAAATTTTTTTCATTCGTTTAGGTGCTTTGTAAATACCTAATCTGTACCAATTCCTTAAATGTTTCTAGAATTTGTCAGTTAAATTGAAGTAGTGAGAGAGAATGCCTCGCTCTTGTATTACGTCTGATGTAATGAAGGTTACGGCTTAAAACCGTCAAGTTTGTTCGGCTTTATACATACCTAACGACTCGTTTAAAAAGAGAGAAAAAAAAATGGCTAGCTGTAACACCAGGCAAATAAAGAGTTAAAATCTCACCAAGGGGAGAGCCCGAGTACTTGGCTTAAGGGAGTTCCAGTGGTCCACAAAAGTCCCTACTTCAGAATGACCTCGAACTGCTACATCACACGCCCTGAGAGCGCAGGCCTCCGAGGTGGTCGTTGTGTCGCTCTGCTCCGGAACAGCGACAGGGCGATGCGCCAGGTAAACTGACCCTGTCGCGTTATTGTTTCTTCCTGAGAGGTCTGCGTCTCAGGCCGAAGCCTACACGCTCCAACCATGCATCATGTGCTAGGAGGGGATTGGCCAGCCATGGCAGCGTTGTTGCCATGACTAACTCCCCTCACTGACTATCCTAAACTAACACTAGATAAGTCGGGCCCAGGGAAAACCCTGGGCACTGACATGCGGGATGCAAAAATTTAATGTATTACTAACAAGCAGGTTGATTACGGGAAACAGAAGGATGGTTCTGGAAGAAGAGATGAACAGAGTAGAAATAAACTACTAAGCAAAGGGCGGGAGCTTGGACATTGTCCGCATTGCATTTGGTGGCACTGGTTGTTTCGGGGGCGACTTACGTCATTTCCCGCCGGGCTGCCAGCCAGCCTAAACTAAATTAAGAAGGGGAAATTGAGTGTACGCTTGTGAATTTAAATATTATAAATAAACATTAAAATATGTTTAATCCTGTAGCTTTTGTCGCGAGCTGGTGCATCAGGTCTACACTCAGGAGTGGGCAGAGCTTCAGGTTGACCGAAGTCGGTTAGAGAAATTATCCAGTCCTTCATCGCGAACCCTGTCGCTCCAAGCGGGGGGTTATATGGGGGGGAGGGGGGCACTTCGAGGCTCATGTGTCAGCAGGGAGCGCAGCTTCACACGTGCTCATGCTACGCAATGGCGTACTTTCACAGCGCATACTGTGGCTGCCAGTAAATATCCTTACTCGAGGTTCTGTGTTGTTGATTCATACAAATGCAGACTTCACTATCACACCTTCACACATGTACTCAACTTTTGCGGTATATAAGCATAAAAATAACTTACATAGGCGTAACATCTTTCTTAGATTTTTGTCTGCATTCAAAGTTAAAGTAAAGCAAAATGAATCTAGATTGCAGGAGTGCGGAAACAAATTTTTATTTTTATCAAATTGTTCATTCTCTAAACCCACATCACGTGAGAATATTATCTTTACAAATACGTCGTTCAGTTAATTTCTTAAGCACTAAAACTAAAAAAATAATCAGAGAGTATGTTACAACTCATTTACTTTGGCGAAGGCTTTTAATATTCCCGCTCTATAGCAGCAAAAAAGTTAGGTTTTGTATACAGTAATACCACGATCCATATATTTTTTTACGGAGTAAAGAAACTATATATTTATTTCCATTTATAATGCGTGATTTATTTTTTGCAGTCTATTTTTAAATTGAGCTAAGAAATTAATTGGACTGAATAATGCAAGCAATATCGCTTATGAAATGGAAGCAAGAATATAGATTTTAAATCCTGTAGACTTCTTTGTTCTAAACTAATAAGATTTCTTGTAAAACGTTCTTAGCGTCACGCCCGCAGTGATGCTACTAAACGATATTTGTAAATGATAAAACCTTTAGTTTCTGTATTTTCTTATATCTAAGGAAAAATCTCTAGTACGTTATAACTGTTTTATGCTATATGAACATGTGGATTTAATTACGTATAATAAAATTTAACAAAGAATTCTAATTTATTTTTATGGTGTTTTATATATTTCAAACAATTGAAGTCAAATTTGTATGATTATTATTTCACTTGTTAGTACTGATTGGCTTAACAAGTTTACATATATTTGTTATAAAATACATAGACTACTAAATACTTGTAATTTTTTTTTTAATTTCGCTCTATTTGCTTTAAAATTACCAAATGTATGCTGGTGCCCCTAAATAAATAATAACTATAATTGTTACATCTAGCGACGACCCTTGTAATCCGGCCAGGCACGCGTGGTATGCCTCTGTGGAGGCCACGTGACACATACGCCAGCCAGCTGCGAACCTAACCATGCCAAATAGAACATTCACATTTCATTGTGCACATATATATTTGTTAATTGTTGTGGTTGGCTAGGGAGCAGGGGGAGGGCAGAAACTACCAACTCCCGGAGGGAAGCCAACGATTCACTCGTCCTTCTGGACATACCCGAATACTCACGTTCCTGCAAAACTTCGTGATGTGTGTGAAGCCTTTTTTCACAGACGAGAGAGCCAAACGCCCGATCGTGCATCTTCGGTTTTTTTTGTTCATTGTATATAAATATGGTGGTGTTGATAAAAGGAAAGACCATAAACAAGGCAACGGTATTTATTTGTACGCCGCCATATTTTTCGTTTGCCGTGTGTCCGTGAATGTTTATTTTGGACAACTCATGATAACTAATGGTCAATTAGGTGAGTTTAGCTACATTATACATACTTTAAAACATTGTGGACGGTTGATTTGGTTAGGATAGCTAAATTAAAGATACTGTGAAATCATGTAAACGGTTTCCTAGCGCTGGATAGCTACATATTAAAAAGTTATTTGCTAAGCAACCATAAAATTATTTTACAGTATTTTTAATGTAGCTATACTTACCTAGTATAACCAACCATCCAAAATGTTTTAAAGCATTTATAATGTAGCTAACCTATCCTAATTGACCGCAAAATTTAATGCCACACCGGTTTATACAATGAGATAGAACGGCGTATGGCGTATGAGTAAGCTACATCCCTGTTGTGGTACGGAAAAAAAAAGCGAGCATGAACTTCGGGTAACTTCGGGTGTGGCTCTCTCGTCTGTGAAATGAAGGCTTCCCACGCACATCCGCCGAACATGCCAACCTCCTGGAGATACACTCTTGGTCCGTAATGTCTGTCACTCATGTGCACTTGCACACAACTTGTGTCGTTTAATCGTATCTTAAGAAGTAAAATGTAGTTTATCCGATAAATGATCGGGTAAGAAATCTTGGTTTAACAAATAGAATTAGAGTTATTTATTACTCCCCTGACCTCCTTTTTATCTGTGTTTCCCTGCACGTGAATATTGACCACAAGTTTCACCAGTTTTCCTAGACAGCTTATTTCGCTAACAAAATTATATAATAGTAATTTGACATGACCCTAAAGAACTCTTATATTGACTAGTCATTATAATTTACTGGTATTTACATTTCTGTGTGTAATATAATCCTTTGTATTCCAGATTTTATTATTCTTAATAATTAATAGAAATACAGTAATAAAATAATTTAGTTTCGTTTTCAGACATTTTTTGCATTTACAAATTACATTTTTAAACAAATAATTTTTTTAAGTGGATAAAAACGAACATTAGGACTGCTAAAATGTAAATTTGTGTGCCAAATTTAAAAGATGGGATCACTTTAATCACAATTTTGCTAATGTGAGTTCAACTTTCTCGGCGTGGAATCGGCTCTACCAACAAAACAAATTTTATTTATTGTTATGGGCTTGTGTGTTTACTAGACACCAACTTCATCTGAATATTAGCAGATTAGTTTTTTTCCTTGCTTCGTTGACCGCATTCTTCGCTGCCTCCAGTGTAATTGAAACCCTCTGGCGCGCCTCTGGTGTCAAAGCACGCGCTTATCTCTTATCTCACACACAGGCTGATGCGAACTTGAGGAAGAGACCCCCTTCTCTTTTTCTAATAGCAACTTACATTGTGCTTAAAGATCTTAATGGGGCGGTGGGGGGAATGATGTTTGGGCTTAAGCACATTGTGAAGCAAATTATGTATAAGCCCTCTCCTTCATGGCTTCTAGATCCGCCTCCGGGTTTAACCCTGCTATTAGTCATTATTTATGGGTTCTAGGTAGATGCGTGGTGGAATGCAAGCGACGTCAGTTGCTTCAACCACCTCGACGTGATACCAACCTGATAGCCACGTTGCTTCATAATATCTTATCCGGAATTGTTTCTATCGTAATCAAGCGCGCATGCCCTACACGCTCGCTGCTGACGAATGAGATCTCTTCAGTACTCGCCAGATATGTGTGAACATCTACACTCGGGAACGAGCAAATTCGCGTGTTCTCATGTTGTTCATGTTGCAAATAAACTTATAATACGAAACTCGGTCACAAAATTTAAACTAGAGCTTTTTAAAATAATGCCGAGCATGACAGCTACTGATCAAAAAAATTGGTTGCCTATAAAGTCAGTTTACGGACGATAGTTTAACGTGACGTCATAACAAAACATTGATGAAATAATTGCATACTTTTATGAATAAAATTGAATAATTTTTATTGAATTATCACTATTTTGTATGGATACAAAGAAGGAGTGAAATGAAATCTACAATTTAATTGATAAATTTACTTTATTTGCACTCATTAATTCAAATATGTTTATTACTTTAACGAAGAGATTATTTTAACTATAACTTTTATACATGTTTGCTAAATAACTTCTTCCAATCTGTGTTATTCTGTTAAGGATAGGACGATGATAGGAAAAGTAGGAAACGAATGGGAGTGTTTGAAGTTTAATGTGCCTCGAAAAAGTCAATTCGATGGTTGTTCCAATCAAGTGGAAGAGAGATAGATGCGGCGCAAGCGTACAATGAGCGTAACGGGACAATGTGCGTTACCGGACATTTTTTCGTGCGTGCAGCCGGCGTTCATAGATTTATTAGATGTCACGTCAAAAATATTAGCTTTTCAAGTACATACCAAAATTTTGAGACGCAAATCACACTTTTACTTTGTGCGCCCGCCGCTATAATTCGCTGCCTGGATCTTAAACGTTGCTGGCCTCCATCATGCACAGTTAGCAGCACTGCTCCGATAAAAAACTAGAAAAAATACTAAACCCCAGCTTTGGACCTGATTTTCGACCAGGAATTTCACTAAAATACTGCCCATCTTGTTAAAATTAACTAAATACTTTAAAGTTTCCGCACATGTTAGAAATTTCAATTCTATGGTATTACTAACATATTTACCTGAAACGTTTCAAAACACATTTATAAAATTAAGTATATGTTTGTTTTTGCTTAAAGTACTGAAATCAGTCTGTAAATACTTTTTACAAGCAAACCATTACATTATTGAGTTTATTCAACGTTATTATTACATAACATTATATTATTATGTTATTAAAAAAGTAAAAAAAATTCCAATGGGATGATTGAAACTACGTTCCTTGAAGTTATTAAGCGCGCTACTTTATTTGGCACACCAATACGTTTGGTATATACCCTAATGTTTACGAAAGTGACTATATACCGGTTTTTGTGCTGCATGTAGGTCCGCCATCTTTGTGTCACTTTTCCGTTCCATTTTCACGAAATTACTCCTACCAAATGCCATATACAGAGAGATAAAATGTTTACATATCAATAGATAAATAACTTTATGCCACGTGTGAGATTCACAGTTTTTCAATTATATTCTAGCAAACTGTTTATCTAGCATTGTGAATTGCTTGTACACACAGATTAATATCCCGTTGCTACAGTTTAATACCAGATATTCAGTAAATATTGACGCATACATTTTGGTTTACCTAAAACTATGTGTATCGTTATAGTTATTATTTTATTTACAATACTTTAGATAGCAGGGCTGATAATGCTTGGTTTTTGCGAATGCGAGTTCTAAATTCTGATGACATTTTCAATAGAATTAAATTTAAAGGCGCCTGTAAAGTTGTAAAATAGTGACTTGTTAAAAACGGCAAAAAAAAAGTATAAATATTGATTGTTTTGATAAAATAGTTTTTAGGTGGGAAGAGCTAAGAATTTCCGGGGAATTTTTGATATTAGTTTTTACAAATAAAAATGTGAAATTATACTTTTGAAAACCCGTACATAGTTATAAATTTAATTGACCTAGGCCTAAATACCTCAACCTAGGAGTGAAATGACAACTGCTTTGGAGTGGCATCCAGTTTTGGTGATTTAAGATCTGAGTCAGACAAATAGTAAATGAAGTTCTACACTAAAGTAACATCCCTGTAAAGAAATTTTATGAGGACGACTATATTGTGACCAATAAGTTGCGAAATAAAATAAAAAATATGTGTTTTGTTTGTAGTATTATATTTTATATATTTTTTTCTGATTCTGTCAGATTTTTTTTTTTTTTTTGTATTTTTGTGATTTTCGTTTTACAGGTTTGGGCAGAGAGCATTGCATTAAATGAAACACATTTGCACATTATTTGTATTTGCATGTTGTTTCCATACCATATGTATTAAATCTGTATAAATATAAGGTAAGCAGATCTGTGAACGTGTGTATTTCTTTTTTGCAATAGAAACACAGGTTAAGATTTTCAACATTTTGTTTTTACTGTGCATTTGTTTATTTTTTAAACAAAAGATAAAGCATTTTAATAATAGTGTTTTGGTTGTTCCTTATTGCAAAATTAATAATATTAAACAAAACATGGTCAACATTCCTAGCAACGAACGACCACGAAAAAATCAAGGTTTCCAACATTTACTTTTGAAAAGTTACCGGTCTTCTCTCATCGGCGCCCAGCTGTCGCGGAGGGCAGAGGGAAGTGGTCCTCATAAGCGCTTCCACCGTGCTATCTTGGCCCGTGATCGCGCTGCAAATACACTGCGCGGTACTGTACTGGCCGAAAATGCGCGCGCAGTTGCCAGTTAGACGGTAACTGCCGACAACGCTCTCCCTTGCAGAGTTGTGTTATACGAGCGTGCGTTAGGATGTGTTCGGTGAATTCCATATATACATTTTATCAAATGACGTACAATTGCGCGAGGAGTGATTTTTACGTGATCATCAAACTCAGTGAATTCCATATACATTTTACCAAATGGTGTACAATTGCGCGAAGAGTGATTTTTACGTGATCATCAAACTGGATAGCTGACCAATTTTCGGCGGGATGTGAAGGTAAGAAAGAACTACATAGTTACAGTCCCTTGAAAAAATCTATGTGTATGCATTGCACATAGGAGCTAAATAATTCCCTGTATTTTAAATGCTGTTACACATAGGATATGTTTTCATTTATTTCTATTTCACTGCAGTAATATTCATGGACACACAGGATGTTTTATCTCATTATAAATTTTAACGTGCTGATTCTAACAGCGCAAATATCTTATTTCAGTAACTGGTGCGTACGAGATTTTTCACAGGCATTTTCATGTTTGAAAAAAAATTAAAGTAGTTATTAAAATAATCAGTTTTAGAGTCTTTATTAGCAGTTTATAGTTTTTCAAGAATTCGTTTTGTTCTCTGTATTTGTTCTCCGGAACGTTATACCTATGCATTAAATGTTTTGGTATGCATTTGTCGGAGATATAAGTTTATTTGTAAATGTAAGCTTACACATTTACATTTTCATGTTTGCCCGAAACATTTTAAAGGTTTTAAATAATTATAAAGGTTAAAAATACTGAGGTGAAGTAAATCGGAAGTTCGCTGATATCACCATGTTTATGGGGTCATAAAATGAGAAAAGGATTTCCTGCCCTATACAGAGTTCCGTTCAACACAAGGGACATGTTCGAGGGCCAGTTAAACGTAAACGCGAGTGTTTAATAGGTAATGGGTGTATGTGCGTTAGTAAGTATACCCAGCTATATTGATAAGTATGCTTATGAACGGACACGAACCCACTACCTGTTAAAAAAATTTAGTTTACTTTTTACTGGTAATCGAATATATTAATGTGTGCACATGGAGCTCACAACAGACATTTTTAAGAGCATATAAACACGTACTTTAGGTCACTCCACCTGAATATTTGAGGTATGCTTATTAAACATATCCTCACTATCTGTTTCAAATTCTTGTTTATCTTTCACTGACCGTCGAACATGGTATTTTTGTTTGTATGGAGCCAACGACATTTAGATATAAATATAAACTGCTAGTGGGAAGCCATCTTGGATTCCAATTGAACCATCCCCGGCAGCCATGTTGATGACGCAGGGCAAAACAACGTTTTATTAGCAATCCTTGCCATCATAAAGGAGGCAGCCTTGACCCAATAACGCTCGTAAAAATGTGAATTGTAGCAATTAGACGGATTAAAAAAAAAAAATGTTTTTAAGTGATTGCAGATTTTGATTCTGTGACGTTTTTGTTCAGGGTCAGTTTAAAATTAAAAAAAAAAGAGGCAAATTTCTTAAGTGGCATACAGTTGCACGAACAGAGCATCGCATAGCAATTGACTTCAGGAATATATTTTTTTTTTTGGAATTAGGGCTATATGCACAGCATTATGGGTAAATATTTACCGCATTATGTAGTTATTCTGCAAAATATCGCTGAATAGTGTATTTTATTTTGGAAGTTCTTGATATATTAGTTTTCAGGTGTTTGTTTACATTAAGAATGTTTCTACAACTCTTTACGAACGACAATATTGATAAACCAACAGTAATCAAAACAATAACTGATTTCGGCTTCATATACATAGTTAAATATTTGTGTGTTGAAAATTAGGGATTTGTATTACGAATGATGTGACATGACAATTGCGGGTGTTGGGTTATCCCGAGGTTATGTACCTACTCACCGAAGTGATCAGCAAAAGGCAAGTCATGTTCAACGAACATGCAGTAAATTTTATTTTTATATACGTAACTATAATTAGTGCTCGACAATAGCAGTATATAATCCGAACACATTAGTGTGTGTGTGTGTGTGTATGTGTGTATATATATATATATATATAAATTTGTAAGCATACAGTTACTTTTTTTTGGTAAAGTTCCGTTTTTATAAACACGAACACAACTACTTAGTAGACCCCTCCTCCCCCTCCGGTCCCTGAAAAATAAATCCTAATGAACTGTACATATCTTTAATTTCCACCAACTAAAGGAAATAAATTTAAAGCAAAATAGTGGGCAAATTTGTTCTATCTCCCCTCCCCCCGATGCCCCCTTTCACAGAAAAAAAAAATTACAATTCTGTGTATGATTCTGGTCAGAATCTACCCTTGTCATGGTTACAACCAACACATCCTTGGTAGAATGTAAAGTACGCTAATCTTTCAGCGAAAAAAACATTCAATTCCAAAATTTTGAATGTTAGAGTTATTGCCCATTGTGATTACAAGTGGACATAGAAGATAAATTACTCGATTTGAAGTATTTAAAACAATTTATTGTGTGGCAAGATGAACTAGTTTGATGTAATGCTTGTTGCCTTTAAATATCTAATTCAAATAAATTAAAACTTTTGATAAGATTGTTAACATTTGTCACCAATTTTTTAAATATCTACCTAATTAGAATTACGTTAACAAATATAAAATACGTTATATAGGAAAAAATTCTTGTCATGTATATAACTTTATCCCTTGATCCTAATTGCTTGATTCTGTGGTACATGAAGCTTGCTGTTTTAATTTAGTGCATCCAAAGATCCTAGCCAAAATGTAGATTTGTGATTTTTTGCTCTTGTAAATTGTACATCTTTGATTGACATTTATAAATTGCATCAATTTGTTTTTTTCTGCATAAAGGCTGGGTGAGTCTGAAGGAAGTCTTATTTTATGAATAATATAATAATTCATAATTTGTTGTATTCTAACATGTTTTGCAATCATTCGTTAAGAGGGTGATGTAATACTTTAAATAGTTACTTTTTTTTAAAGGGTGGTTAGGTTAGTTACATTAAAAAAACAAACACTGTGGACGGTAGGTTGTGACGTCAGCCATATTAATAATATTGTGATATAGTGTGAACGGTTGGTTAGGTTATATTACCAGCATTAAAAAAAAATTCGAAATTGTGTGAATCATAGGTTTATTTAGATTACATTAAGATAAGTATAATATGGTAAGAATTGTTGGTATTGTTAAGTTAGCTACATTTTAAATTGGTAAATCGTACACAACCATTCAGATGATTTTCCTTTTTTTACTGTAGGAAACCTTTAAAAAAACCAATGACACACTTTCATATCCCCAAGTGAACGTTAAATTTGCATGAACTATATTTATCTTAAACATGTCGATGAATTCAACTTGTAAAAATAGATGGCTGTTGTAAGTGTAGTGCACATATAGTGGCGAAGCCCCTGAAATAGGGTGGTCGCGAGGTGTTGTACTCAAGCTAGTGTTTAAAAAGTTGATATACAAGTCGTGTTCAGGTACATATGCAAAGTGCACTTACTTTTTTATTATTCATAACATGTGCTTCACCATAGATAGTAATGATCTAATCACTTCAGAGGTTTTTTCCTTCAGCAGGTTTTGTTCTGAAAAAGTTAAAAAAAAATTCTTAAAATTACATTAGTGAGTTTCTCTGATCAATTTGATGATTATATCAAATGTCACAGATATTATTTCAAATAGATTACTGGTAGTTTACCATTTTGAACTTTAGGTTTAAAATACTTTACAACAATCGCTCACTTAGCACGTTTTCCAATTGCGCCATGTTGACTTTACTGGCCCGAACCCAAGACGCCACGTTGACTTTACTGGCCCGAACCCAAGACGCCACGAAGTCTGCTTCAACTCCGTAAACAACAGATGTGCCTGGCATGCAGGGGGGAAGAGACGCTATCGGCTGTGGCACAAACATGAGCTGTGGCGCGCTAGTCCAAGCGGCAAGGCAACCGACCGACAACCATCTCCCGTTACACGCTGTCGTATTTGTTACACAAAGTATTCCACGGAAGGCTTTTAAAGATAAATGGTGTGGACACATTTATCGTTGAGTGTTATTCTACGAATTTACATTACGTAAAGAATATTTCCCTACACATTTCGGAACACATTTAGTAATTTACTTGCTATTTATGGAGTCTAATGCTTCAGAATACGCGATTTAGAATAACACGAACATTTTTAGGAATACATTATTCTATCTAAGTGAGGGTTTGTAGTACTGTTTTTTCGGGGCAAGAAGTGCTCAAAAATACCATTGTATTTTTTTTATAAAAAACCGCACACAATGAAATTTATGCAAGTAGTTTGAGTAGATTTTTTTTGCGCAAGTAAATTACATATCTTTGTTAAATTTCAAGGTAATTCTGGAGATTATTGGTTTTCACACGTCCGGTTTTTTGGTAACTTCTGTTGGTTGAAATGTGGGGGTAACCGGCCCGCGAGCCAGGTACTTATTACTGTTGAGTTTTTATATCTGCTTTGCAATCATAAAGGAGAATGGTTGATCTACTCATTTATTTTAGTCTTCATTTTAAAAAAAATTTCGGGGACTGTTTACTGCAATTAAGGTTACGTGGCCATTTTGTGTGCGAATATCTATTGAAGTATTTTCAACGTGGTTGGTTAAAGTTGTTTAAATTAGGCGGTGTTGTGTACTAGTATTCTAGTTCCCCGCTATCCGTGCGACAGGTGATGTGGTTTTTAATTACAAAATGTTTGGTAGGTTTGCTAATGCTGTACCCTGTAGATCGCGCTCAAGCTCGTACAACTGTGTGATTAGTGGCGCGGGGAGAAGGTAGCAGGGCCAGTTGTCTCAGTGCGGCCGGATACTCGTGCACTTCCCTCGGCCGAGGCGGGCTCAGCGCGGTGCTTGCAGTTGGCCAGTCACGTCATGTTGCTGACTTCCAGGACTGCGAGCGGGGCAGGTCGGCGCGGTGTGAGCTATCGGAACAGAATCGAGCTATTTCTTGAGCGACGAGTACGCATGGGGGAGAAACTCTAATTACCGAGACTGAGACCTAGTTTTTTGAAGTAGTTTTGGGCCCGTCCGCCAGATAGTAGTTTTCATATTATATTGCTGACATAACTACATTAATTTATTAGGAGAAGTAATGGATAAGCTATTATCAGGCAAACAGCCCAGTGAAAATTCACTATTTAGGTAGCCACTAATTTTGTGGTGTGTAATACGAGTTTTTGCACCTCCGACTCCTTTATTTATTACATGACGGTTTATTACAAAACAGCATTAAGTATTTTCACATCGATTAAATTAGTTTTGCGCCGCCAAGGAGATAACTTAATATAACCTAAAAAAAACGTATTAACTAAAAAAACTTTGTATGAGAACCTCTATTCCAATTTTTTTGCTGGTAGTTATGGGCCCGCCCAACAGATAGCGACACATGTTTTCAGTTTCCACTGTAAGAGTCGCACTTCTTTATTTCCCTCCTTGTTCTGTGCAAGTACGTACGCGAGATTTGTGCGTCTCCAGGAGCCAGAGGTCGCATGCTGGCCACGACCACAGAGTCTAGCGGCAGCACCACTACTTGCTGCAACTGGCTGCAAATGCCGAGCCTTTCCGAAGTTGGCCGATCGGGAGCGCCTACCCCCTGGATGTTTTTTATTTTTACGCGCGGTTTTTTTCTCTCCAGTATAAGAAAGCCACACAGACTGTTCAGTGGTATTAGGTAAGTATAGCTACATTAAAAATACTGTAAAATCATTTTATGGTTGCTTAGCAAATAACTTTTTAATATGTAGCTATCCAGGGCTAGGAAACCGTTTACATGATTTCACAGTACCTATCTTTAATGTAGCTATCATAACCAAATCAACCGTCCACAATGTTTTAAAGTATTTATAATGTAGCTAACCTTACCTAATTGACCATTAGTTATCATGTCCTTACCTGAAAATTACAAGTTGCGTAAAATTGCAAGGGAATATGGGGCGTCCCGAGAATATTTGTGGAAAACAAAGACTTCCTAGATTTTATACGGTATGAAAAATATACAAATCCACGAAGTACGTTTCTTCAATTAGGTATTTTCCTCTAAAAACAATTACAAATAAATACCGTTGCCTTGTTTATGGTCTTTCCTTTTATCAGCACCTCCATATTTATTTACAATGAACAAAAAAAAAAAAACACCCCGAAGATGCACGATCGGACGTTTGGCTCTCGCGCCAGTGAAAAAAAGTCTTCCCGTTGCGGGATCGCGCCGCCGGCCCCGGAACGAGCGTGAGCGGTGCGGCATTTACAGCCAGTTGCAGCAAGTAGCGGTGCTGCCGCTAGACTCTTGTGCCACGACCTGGTCGTGCTTGTAGCCTCAGAGCGTGTTTTCTGGACTTGGATGGCGGTGGGGGCAGCAGTGGTTAGGAGGGGGTGTGGTTGTGGCGCGGGCAGGTTGGCTGCAGGCAGTTTGTCCGGGTGGAATGTCGTGTCGGCGGTGTCCCAAGTTCGTCTGTTCGGCCATGTCCCGAACCCCTTCTAGGTACTGACATGCCTGTTGTAGTGCAGTGCGGTCGTGTACGCAGGTGTTTAGAGTCCTGTGGTGATACATTATTTACTCATTTACAAGGCAAATACGGAAAACATACACAAAAACCTAAAAGTATAAATTTTTGTAGTTCAATAAAATAAAATCCACAAATAAAGAAAAATAGGAGCACCGAATAAACATGTAAATATTTGTTTGTGCATCACATAACGTAGTGACTATGAGGACAGCGACTACTGTTGACCTACGTAGTATAAACTGTCGTTTCGTGACCTTGGCAAATCACGCGTGTGAACATGTGACATCAATGTCTGAGCATCTACTGCATTCTCCATGTTTACAAATCTTGGCCATCAGCCACGTGGTATCAGGACAGGTAGGTACTGATAGTTCCAGTGCAAATATAAACCTATCTCAAAAAATATTCCTGTCCGCTCGGCCTGCAGGATCACGTATAATTAGAATTTCATTTGTATTTCTGTATGTTGGAATACATTTATACCATTTTGGTCATCCCTTGTGGTAAGTTTTGATTGCATCAAAAATAGTTTCATGCAAAATTATTAGAAAGTTTACAATAACGTTGAACGGATTTGATACTGTGCTTACTAAGGGAGTTATGAATCTTTTGATCCTTCCAACTCCTATTTTGGTCACCCCTCGTAATAAGGGTTGGTCGTATTAAGAACGGTTTCGGACAAAATTTTGCGTAATATTTTATTTATCGGTAACTGATCCAAACTTACGGTTGTTATTGTATCCGAATAACCATATATAATATATATATATATAATATATATTGAAACGAAAAATTTCATTAATATTTTTCTGGACGTTGCAACGTTGTAACTGCTGCTGTAGGCAGTATTTTATTCAGAATTTACCTTAAAATTAATAGGCTGTAAGACCACAATATTAAAAAAAAATTAGCGAAATTATAACTAAATTTTGTTTTGTCTACTTCAAGGCTGGCAGATTTTCGTTTAGAATTTATTTGATCACTGGTTTTCTTAATGTTATTTGGAAGAAGGTTTTCGCTTTCGTGTTCAGTCGAGTAATTGGGCTTGATCCGAGAATGTGCAGCACTCGCCACTTGATGCACGTGTATGCCTCTCTGTACGGTTACAAGAGGTGGCTGAATAATGAAGTAAAATGGGCTACATCTTGGCGAAGGCTGTATGTTCTTTTGGGCGACTCAGCGAGCTGTTACAACACCTGGAATCGCAAACCACAAGAACAGAGATACATGTTGAGAATGATAATGTAACTGTCCTAACTTCTAATTGTTCACAAACTTTTTTAAAAACAAAAATTCGCATTTTTTTAGATACTATCTTTAAATAAATCCCCGTATCCGCCACTGGTTATAAGGGTTTTATCAAATAAAAGCAATGAATTTATAAATTACTTGATTGACGGTGTCGAATGTGAACACAAACAAAGCCCTGTTTCAAGATGTTAAAAGTTTTAAATTTTGTAAATGCTATATCATATGTGAAAAATAAAGAAATTAGATATTTTGCATCCATAGTCCTTTCTGGATTTTGATTAAGAAAATTCACATTTGTATAGTGTACAATGCCTGGCGTGATATATTATAGTAACACCTCTAGTTAAACAACTTAATATTGCAATAATTGGATTTAAGTTACTCAGTGAAGATTTTATTTTTAAATTTTGTTAATCACTATTTATAAAATTGTTCTGCCATTATGATTCCTATTTATTTGACTATTACGTCTCATAACTTCAGCTCTTCCCAAATGAGGTAACCGTAAGAACATTTTAAATTATATGATGATAGAACATGTTTTTAACGTCCCATTTCCAGATATATGTTTGACATTTTAGTGAAAATAACAATAAAAATATATTTTAAACGTGTATCTTTTATGGTTTTACCTCGAACCATAGACAGTTAACATGGAATATTACGCACAGCACGTAAATGTGCTGATGTCTGAAGTGCGCGCGGCGGGCACAATGTTCTTTTGCCAGTGCGGCACCACAGTCGTAGTGGAGTATCTGCCACATCAATACTCTTTGCGCTAGCGCTTGCACCCCTCTTGTGCTCCCGATTCACAAGTGTTGCACTTGGCAACCCAGGTACTAAAAAAATACTGACCGGGCGGAGTGGTCGGGTAGTTGATTTCGAAGGTTTTTATTCACATTTTACCAAAGTAAACACGATTTGGAAGTAAAGCGATTTTTATTATCTGAACCGCGCCCCGTTAAGGTGACGGACCGTCTTCTTCGAAGCTAATTTTACCATGGGCAGTGATTGCCGAAAACATACCACTTTTAGCTAGTATGTACTGTAATTTTTTTGTTTTGTTCAACGAAAGAGCAACACATGCACTGATCGCAAAATATGACTAGTGTGTAAAATTCAGACTGCAGTAATTCAAACTTGCCATACGGCATTACTCTTTTATGTTTAACGAGTTCATTGTCTCTCCTACCAGATGAAACAAAGCTAATTATTTTTACTTTGTTTAGCTGTACACTCCTTGTTTTCCTGTGATGTGCTTTTTAAGGACAAATATAAATAAGAATGAGTAGTTTTAGATTTCCTCTTCCATACTTCCTCTGCTGTGGAGTCATCAGGGTCATAATTGTTTTCAAGGTTATCGCAACTATAGCGTCTGGAAATTCCAACATTGACAAAAGTCTTACAATGTACCACCTTTTTTTGTGTCACCAGTTCCTTTTTGGTTTTTTAGTTGTCAACTCTTTAGGTATATTATTAGCCAGTGCCTTGCATATATCGCCTGCTCTCTGCTTCATATGATGTAGGAAACGACCAATTTTCTGAAGTCCAGTTTTTGATAGAAAAAAACACATCCTTCACTTGTCACTCTTCGATAATTTGCTTTATTGAATGTTTCGTTAACCCGTGGCAAAATACAGCTCCACATTAGTGCCAAAGGCACATACTGTTTAAGAATGAGCAGGGCCATTTTGTCTGCTGAACGCCGCGTACCACAAATATTTTCCGTGTGTAGCACACACGTCGCACAACACATGCATATCAGAGCTATACATACAAAGAAGTTATACCTTAAAAATATTATATTAAACATTAGTGCGAAATGTGGTGTTTCCTCATGGTTAAGTCATTTTGCTTGTGCTGTACGCTTTCTCCCACAAATATTTTGGCCAGTGCTGTACATTTTCTACAGTTATTGTTTTTGCTAGTGATGTACGCTTTCAACCATGAATTTTGTATGGCGAGTGCTGTAGGCTTTTTAATTTTTTATGGTCAGTGCTGTACGCTTACTAACACACATTTTTAAGGCCAGTGCCTTTTTTATGAATGTGATTTTCGCGTCGGCTCCGCCCACAACGCAAAGTGGGGGAAATGAACGGAAGGTAAAGAAGTCTGGAATAAAGCCAACTTCAGCCGGCCAGGGAGTGTTAATTACGGAGGCGAGTGGCTTTTTCGTAAATGGTATTTCCCAGTATTATTTCACTACAATTTTATATATATATATATATATATATATATATATATGGTTCGCCTTTCCATTTCCCAGGATTTTATTGCCCTCTCTCTACTATCTTTGAATATATATACTGTATATATATTCAAAGCTACTATTAAGCACTTCAGAATTCAGTTAGGAATTTAGAAACGCTTTTTTTTTAGGGAAATCAAATAACATCAGAAGTACTCGAAATATGTTTTTGAATTTTTTTCTTTCATGGAAGGGGCCATTACACTCCTGAATAACCTTATAAAATGATGTGTTTGCCTGCAAATGCACAAAGGACACGGGGTAAAAAAAAAAATCTGTAACAAGCGCTTCTCAGAAAACATTAGAGCAGGCAACATTTTGGAATTATTTGAAGTTGTAACTCATAGAAATGAAGAAGGAAATACCTTTATCCAAGATATGCGAATTAAATTTATAAATCAATTTCGACTTTCATAAAGTTTTCTTTAGAACAAAATACAATATATTTTTAACTACCTCATAATCATTGTTTTTGAAAATAAAAAATAGAAGGCTTGCGAGCACGTTGCGAACTTGCGCAGGCAGCGCTACCTGTCCTCCAACCGACAACTGCGCTGGTTGTTTCGCGTGACGCTGGTTGTTTCGCGTGACGTTGCTAGATGGCAGCACAGGCGCAGCGGGTATCTGCAGTGCCTGGTTACCACTGGCAACCAAGTGACAAGGGAAAACATTCAGCAGCTGTAGTAGCGCGCTTGGCGTGGTGGTAGCTCGAGTGCCTTGCGTCAGTTCTCGCGGGTAGCAATGACGTACCGAACTTCAGAACGTCACTTGCCTGTCGTGTTGCGCGTTTATTTGTTTAGTGTATGTTGTTGAAATCCCACATAGCTTTTCCTTATCACTGTAATGCGAACGAGGTATTACTGCAGTGTGCAAGTCGGTTCAAAACACAGTAATACAGTGCACTTCTAATGGTGGCCTACGAAGTTTTTTAATGTTTTCGCTGGTGGTGGAAATATGACTCGGGACAGAATGAAGTCGAAATATGTGCTCGAAGATTACATCCACGAAATGGAATCTCGAAGTCTTCAACCGTCGTCTGACGACAGGGAACTGGATATTTACGCTCAGCTCCAGCAGAAGGAGAAGGACTTGATCCTGGCCGCAGAGCTGGGTAAAGCATTGCTGGAGAAGAACGAAGAGCTCAGCAAGCAGAACGACCGAATCAGCGAGGAGTATTCCCACAAGCTGGAGGTGAGTGCTGGCCAACTTCAGGTTAAAGATAACCAAGATAAAACCTTGATAACGCATCCTATCTATCGACATCATATTTGCTTGAAATATTATTTTTATTCCTTTAGTACTTAGATTATTACTTTAAGATATCTCTCTCTCTCTCTGTGTGTGTGTGTGTGTGTGTGTGTATTCACGATCCAACTGCATGCTGGGTATTCGAACCAAGGATCTACGAATATGAGGCTATACTTTTGCCAGCTTCATCACTGTCATCCCAACCCAGTTCTAAATCATATTTTATTTTTGCTATGGGCTAATTTATAGCGTAGTGTATATTTGAGCGCTTTTAACGTCCATAATTTGAAGTTGCATTAAGAAGTGTGTGCTTTAAACTTCGCCATTTATGACGAGAAATTATAGTGTAAAAGATGAGGTTACTTAACTACTGTTAGACGGTTTCCAACAGTTTTATTTCGAAAGTGCTAACGACGGAATTAAATACAATTATTCTGATGTATATTGGATGGTACTTGCGTACTTGTTTTTTTTTTTTTTTACTTAAATGATTTCTCAAATCTGCGCTTTGGCCTAGGAATGACAAAGGGAAAATGTGAAATTGTATAGATTTCCAGTGACTGAGCACAATTTCACAATGATCCCTTCGACAAACGTCACTGAGTCATTAAAATGAGGGGGTACAGTCACTGTGTAAGTGTTGATTGCAGACGCATTGCATTTATTAGCAGATAAAAATAGTTTGGTTTCTGTTCCAATTCGTACGTGGAATATAATTCTTTAAACATCGTTTGATTTTATTGATATACTTTTTCTGTGCAGTATGTATCTTTAAATACTTAAAAGTTATTACCTAACTCAAAAATAACCACGCATATTGTTTATTACATTTTAACGTCTAATAAAGGTAATTTATCTTACGCTTAAAACTAATGCAAGGATTAATTATCTTATAACGACCTAGTATTTTCATTTAACCTGGGTTATTTCGTGCTTTTAAGTTTTAATTCTTAAAAGGTTTTACTATTTTTGCAAAAAAAAAATGATTTTTTGAATATTTTAGTGTGTTTATATAATATCGATAGTTAGACTTTTGGAAGTTTTGGTTTAATACATACTTTGCATTTGTTGAAATATAAGTGCGTTATGGCATACCCTGAATGGATTGTGTTTCGTGCTCATTTTGAAAGTGAGAGCTAGAATGTGTTGGTAGTCTTGGTTGGAGTTAAATAAGCACTTGGTCTGAAGGTCGACCCTGGTTTCAATACGCAATGTACTGCCCCACGGAGCCTCAACACGAAGTAGGACGAGAAACAAGCTCAAACAGAATTTTACTTTTTATTTCGTATTGCACGTTTGACCTTTAAACCTCACTCGATACAAGTTTCAGGTGGTAGACGTGTCGCAGGTAAACTTACAACGGACAAAAAAAAATTCCAGGTGATGAATGGCCCAATGTTCTCCGTAGTGTTCACACTCCCTTTCCAATGCACGAGTTTCTGCGTGCGCTGTTGCCAGATATACACCATAGAGCACAACATTTGGACACAACTTTATAATTTATTGGGGGGGGGGGGGGGGATTATTTGTATGAAACTTTTTATTCTGTAAAGGTATATCTGGAATGAGAATTTCGGAAATACATTTTCTTTTTGTATTTTACCAAGAGCAATATCTAATTATTTTCCACTTTTATTTATTTGTAGATGGAACTGAATGACATCATTATGGTATCAGACTTATGTCGACAATGTTTTTATATAATTTAATATTTAAAGTGTTGGTTCTGTTTGCGAATAGTTCATTATTTGGTGGAATGCCCTGTTATTAATAGTGGCCGACTGCTAAAAATACTCTCTCCTGTAAAATAATAATTGGTGTTGATAGCATTGTGTGTGTGTGTGTGTGTGTGTGTGTATGCAGGGCCGCTGAGAGAATTTGTGGGCCCCTGGGCAGCTGGGGTAGAAGGCCCCCTTACTTTTTTCTTGTATACCACTACTACGTACTACCAGGGGCGCAACAACAGGGGGGGGGGGGAGGCAAGGGTATTTTGCCCCCCCCCCCCCCTTTCTGAAACCTTGAAGTAGGGCCAAACGGGGGCAAAGAAAGTGTTGTGTAATCAATTTTTAGATAATAAAACTGCTTAAATAGCACCATTTTCCACCTTGAAATACAAATTTTCCCGGGGGAGGACCCCCGGACCCCCCCCCCCCCCCCTTCAATAGGGTGGATCGATGATTCTTTATAAAATGGTATATTGCCCCTCCCCCCTTTGGAAATTTAGTTGTTGCGCCCCTGCGTACTACGTATACCATAAATATATATGGTATCGTAAAATTGCATCCTTCATTTAAACATGCATAACGATTTCCTAGTTACGCAAAAAAAAAAAAAAAGCAGCATTTGCATGTATTATCTCAGTGCACTTTTACATTGTTAATCCCATCAAAATACAAATAATATATAATTTTGATGTATATTCTGCTAAAAAAAAATTCTTAAATGGTAATCAGAAATTGCATTATAATATGAGTGTTTAAAATACATAAGTATAATAATTTATTCCTAACATAAATATTATTAATATAATTTAATGTAATAATAAATTTTATTACTTCGAAAATATCAAACACATTGAACCACGTTCATTACATTGAAAAATTTGTAATACATATTGATAATTTATACAAATTAATTTAATATCCTTAGTTCGATGTAAAATCATAATTGTGCATTTTAAATAACAGTGATATATATTTTACATCCTACTAAAACACAACAATTTAAATGTTATATACTATATAAAAATGTCTAAATTTAATAACACTGCAAAATGTTTTACGACAGAACAGTCATTACTTCATATTGAATCACTACATTCAGATTAATCATACACTGTAGTATATTATTTAAAATTTTAAACTTATAATGCATTTAAAAGGATTATGCTACTCAATAATATTGATTTACAAACAATTAAATAGTTCAGAATAATCACAACAAATCTGTTTTCCGTGCCTTTTTCAAAGCAAAATCGTTAATTACATCGTCATAGTTCAATGACCGAGCGAGATCAGACTCTAAGGCAAGCAAGGTGAGCCCACTAATCCTTTCCTGAGACATGGTTGAGCGATGTACATTTTTTATTTCCTTCATTTTGCGGAAGGACCTTTCGCTTCGGCAACTGTCACGGGAATTGTGCAGAACACTCGAACAGCGATATACACGTTTGGAAATAAACTATCCAATTTTAATCTCCATAGTGTGTTTAAAAGCTGGATTGGTTTCAACTGGTTTGGACCAATATTTGAAACATGAATTGATTTGAGATGTTTCATTTCATTAGATATCTCCATGAAACCCCCTCCAGCCAGGGCCCATCACCGCATTCTTTACTTCAGAAGGGCGAGTCTAAATGACATTGACCCCAAGTGGAGGGGTGTACGGGCCAAGCAAACCTATTGTGCTCGTACCTGGCGTTCCCATTTCTGCTACTACGCAAGTATTTTGGTGTGAACTGAATGTTACAAGTACTGCTCGGTTAGGTTTTTGGTTATTGACTGTAGTTTTAGGAACACACAAAACAAATATATATATGTGTGTAGGTGTGTGTGTGTGTGTGTTTTAATAGCAGGGGGGAAATGTTTTCCAGCCATTTATTTTCCACTTCCCAGCCGGGCGCCCGGGCCCCTGGGCATTTGCCCCTTTTGCCCCCCCCCCCCCCCCTCTCGGCGGCCCTGTATGTATGTATGTATATATATATTCTGAATGACAATAGCAGTATAATTATGTCAACACTATTGTATGGTCATAAAATATTTCCACATAGTTAAGTTTGAACAATATTAAAACTATTATAATTATTGATGGTATACAACACAACATTCCTACATGTTGACAAGCCTGATAGTATCAGTCTGGCAACATTAGACGACGTGTTCTCTACTGCAAACTAAGTGTGAGCCACTCTGTAGACACTCATCAGAGAGAGAGAGGCAATACCCGAGCTAGCATGTAGATAATACGTTGTTAAAATTTTTCACCTAAAATTTACGTATAATACTGGTCAGAAATTTCCCAGGTATCATCGTAAATTTACGGATTTCGAATTTACTTATTTGAAACCTGAATTCACAAAAAATAGTATTTAAAAAACCTCTAACTTTTTAAGTATTCAGCGCAATTTTTCCTTCCGAATTATATTTACCGTTTTCACAACTAAAAACGGAACCTTAAAGTTAACGAAGAAACTGCTTCTGAAACAACGAAGCATCATTACGTTGATTTGTGTGCATTCTTCGTTGAAAAGTCTGTATTTGACTGCAGACGTGTAGGTTACACAGGCCGAGGAAAGATGGACTCAAACTGTCCGTTTTACCTCCGTCCGTCGATCACGTGGCCTCAAGCCAATCGGAAAGCCCGAAAAATTCCATCCGTCCATCCGTCCGTTCGTCCGTCAAAAGTTTCCTAGAGTTTTAACTTTCGACGGACGGAAGATATTATAGCATCCAAAATGTTAGCAAGGTGTTTTCGGCAACCGTTACTATTTTTATAGGTTTTGAAATCAGTTTTATTTGCTAAGCTGCATACATTAAATGTTACTTACGTTTGGACAAATTTTAAAGTTTGATACAATTGACCTAGAAAGTGTGTAAAACTGAAAAAAATATTACTAGCAGAGCAAAATAATAATTGTGATGATTCATAATTGCTTACTTAACTTTTAGTGATCGTCAGTCTTATCCTACACAAGAGAAATTTTCACCTCCATTTAAGCCTTTCGGTCTGTTGGCATCACAGGTCTAGCCCCGTGCGTTCTATTGTAGCTTCTGCGCTGGGAAACCTTTTCACATACGAGAGAGCCAAACGCTCGATCGTGCATCTTCGGTGTTATTTTTTTTTTCATTGTAAATGTGTTGATAAAAGGATACTAATGGTCAATTAGGTTATGTTAGCTACATTATAAATACTTTAAAACATTGTGGACGGTTGAATTGGTTAGGATAGCTACATTAAAGATACGGGAAAAAAGCGAGCATGAACTTCGGGTTTTGGCTCTCTCGTCTGTGAAAAGGCTTCCCTTCTGCGCTCCGTGGCGGTCTCTGATCCCTATGAAGCCTGGCAGCACGCCGCCACCCGGCTCAGTCGTTCAACAACAGTAAATACCTTATTTAAATCACTCATGCATTACAGCATTTTGATTTAATGCAGTTTTTTGGACATACATCATTGCAATTTTAACTGATTAACTACCTGCGATGGCGTATGTCCAAAAACTGCATTAAAATGACAGAAAATGCAGACAGACAACACAACCTGGACAACAGATGAAATATAAGATTACAAAGATGGAGATAAACAGATATTATGGACGACACAACAGCAGGTTTCCTGTATTCGTCGGCGCTGTCGTTGTGTAGTCGATAATACCTGTTTAGGTTCATTGTTGGTTTTATCTGTTTGACATCAGCTGGTTTTCTGTGGGTTTATGTTTTCATTTATATTTTTTATTATGCGTTTATCAATTTTTCCCATGAGACAGTGAAAAACAGCAATGGCGTATGTCCAAGAAATGGTATTAAATTTAAATGATTTAGGTTACTTTAACCCCTTAAGTTACCAATATAAGCTGAGAATTTCGCCATGGTGGTAGCTATACTTTTTTAGCTTATAAATAAGTTAAATTTCATTCAACTACTAGAATATTTGTACATAAACAAGTTTCTATTACTTTATTTTTTTTATAATCTATGCATAGGGTAGTGTTTCAAACATTTTTCTAATATATTCAAGTTCCGGTTTTGTTTTTTAAGTTTGCTACCTACAGTTGTTTATCATAGTGATTGCCTTCAAGTTTTAAACGCCCGTAGAGTTTGTAGTGCATCAGTGCGTTAAACTTTGGTTTTAACACATGCAGGTAACTTAATTATGGTTTATTTGTTGGGTCTATGTATTTCCAAGCAATCTCTCGAGCCACCATTTGCTATGTTCCGTAAACCGTGGTAGCGACAGTCGCTACAGAAACGTAAATAACTTTCGCTTCCGTGTTCCGTTTCCATGTTAACATGTCCGCGTTGTGACGCGGCTGGGATCGATAAATCGATCTTTGCCTAGTTACTTGAGTGTGAAGTCTGCGCGGCAACGGTAAGCGAGAACTCTCGTGTGTGCAAGTTGCTCCACTACCTACCTGATGTTAGTAATGTAGAACCATAATGCCGGATGTGGCACATAACGACTCTATTTGCACCAAGCTTTGCTACCTAAAAAATTGAATAATAATGTATATAGTGTTAATTAAAAGCGTGATGCTGTAAATTGAGGCCCATTTGAAAGTCCCTTAGGTACGTTCTACAATGATAAGGAAACGTATAAATGGAAACTGAGCCAGACCCACAAGGTATTTATTTACATTTCTCTATCCGTTTGTCGCTTCCACAATGCCCGGAAACTTAGCAAGCGGCAACCAGTGACATTGAATTGCACGGTTACGAAAAATTAATTTTAATTGAACAATCTTTGACAGCCGAGAACTAACAACGACCAGGGTATACATAAAATAAACCACAAAATAATCATAGAACACTATATATTCCTGTATTTAAAACGTAAACAAACGTGGCTATCCCCGCGTTCAATTACTCTGTGAGATCCGTCTCCATTTACGCGATACGTCTCTGATTCCGTGTCGTAGAACGGGCCCTATTATACCTGCAGATCTGCAGGTTCTTTCGCGCTGCAGGCGAGAAAACAACACAGCAGTACTCTCGCATGCGCTTATCTAAAACTGTTAGAGTTACTCTTTGATTGTGACCTTGAACCAAACATCTACAATGCTTACAGTTGATAATATTAAAATTTTATAATTGGGACATTCGTTTATGGTCATAGGGCCTACTATTACTATTGAATTTATCATGACACAGGTTTTTCGAATATATTGAGATTTTATACATATATATTTTAATATTCATGAAACAAAATCTATAAATACTAGAGATATACCTGTGGTCAATAAAACTAAATATTTTTTTTTAGGTTCAGGGTCATTTAGGTATATGTCAAATGGAGTAGTCCGGCAATTTAAAAGACGTATATAGTTTCGAAGATTTTTTGAAATCCAGCTATGTAAATGTCTCAAATCTTTCTTCGTCTCCATTTAACAAACATGTTTATCGAAATAACGTTATTGCTGTATTTACTTTCGGCTGGAAGCCAAGACAGCCGGGATTGTTTGTATATCTCAAGTTCCTTTATTGCTTATCCCTACATGCACGATTATTTCGCTTATGCACTGGGTATTTAAGTGGATCTGAAGCTCATATACTTCTGGATCACTTGTAACCAGACTATGGATGTGACCTTGTTAACGACCAATGAGCACTCTAAAAAAGGCTCTTCGTACTCGTGCACTGTGTTCATGAATAAACCGCAGTTATTTGAACACGCCCCTCTACGACCGTTAGCCAAGGATGCACAGCTACGAGAGAATTAAGAGAATCAGGATTGGCCAATGGAAGACCGCCAAATGGTTGTCGCTAAGAAATCTGCTAATGGGAAAGCAAACTTTCGTATAGCAGACACAAGGATTTGAATATGAGCGTGACGCCAGACTGTAGCATGTCTGCTACACCCTGGTGTACTGGCCCGGAAATTTTTTTGGAAAGACGCAAAGTTGACAATGAATGGTGAACACTTTTTTATATATATATATTTTTAAACATTATCCGCCCATCCAGACATGTAATTAGTTATAGATTTAAGATATTTGTATATTTTATATACATAAATATTTTAATCCTTAATAATTATTAATATAATATTAAGATAATAGGCGAGTTCGCGAGATCTCCGGATCCTTGTGAGCGTGTGCTTGTGATGGTCGCGTGGGCCCCGACAATAGGCAGCCCACGCGGCGCTCTGCGGGCCGAGATGTGGTTATCGACCCCGAGACGTCGAGGTCTGTGGTCGCGGTCCCGTATGCCCGCTCAGGTGCCGCCACAGCTCTGCACTAGCACACACACAAGCACTCTGAAGCACGTTAAACAATGTTCAATTGTGCACTCAAAACATTTCAATTGATCTAGCTCAAATTTATGCACAGAGGATTAAGGTGACAGGAACTCCAGAACTCCAGGATTCTAGTGCGCTCCGGACAACTGGGTGTCAACTCATAGCTCTTAAATATGAGCGATGCCGGGGTGTTGGGGTCGAGCCATGAGCCTCGTCTCATGTGAGTCACTGCCTGCGAGGCTCATAGCTGACAAGAATATATGACATATCTCTAATCTCAACTAATCCACACATTGTTTTATGGAACGAATATATGTTGCTGTCTTTCGACATATTTACAGCTTTGTAGAATTGTCATGAAAAGACATGTTAATGCGTATTAAACATGGAATTTTTTTGGGGGGGGGGGGGAAATTTGAGGTATATTTCCCCCTCACCCCCACCCCCGCTTTGATATATTCAGTAGCCAGGACAAAGAATCAATATAAAATATGAACAGGTTGAACATTGGTTTGCGTAAGTAGAGAACTTGTGGAAGCCGATGTTCCTCGAGCATGAGTTCCCTGGTGTTGAAATGTTCAGCAGAACTGCAACCCTGCAGTATCTAATTATCACCGATGGTGAAAACATGTTTCACTGTCAGCTCGTATCTCCTGGAAGCCACGGCTTTTGGGCTTCCCCTCCGCCACTGCTTGCTGGAGAATTGTCACCTCTCTCCGAGCGCGGCTTTGCGCCTCGATGACGCCGCGTCCCTTCTCTTCCCGTGGACGTGTGACGTCTTCCTGGGCATAACGAAAATACTGTTACGAGTTAGGAAAACAGGCTCGCAAAGGAATTAATTAAATTTATTTTTATTTACTACTAATGTCTACACTATCAATCAAATGACTGCACTCAAGATCTTTGTTCACAGTTGATCAGTCTTTTTCGGTTCAATCCACAGTTCACGCACACCCTCTCTCTCTCTCTCTCTCTCCCCCCCCTCCCCCGCTGCTCGGAGGCCAGGCGTGGAAACATCCAGAAGCAGCGAGGCGGCGGCCCCAGAACTCTCCAGACAGTTCGGCGTCGGCGTGTTGGTCAGTGCCAGCAGGGACGACGCGTCATCGCTATGAACCTTCGCCACTGAAAGCGAGCATGGATTGACGCTACGACACGCGCGTCGCACGTGTGACCTCGATGAACCCCGTCATGCGGCCGACGTGTGTTTCTTTCATGTCATACTGGAAGTAAAAGCTTTCAAACTTGCTCAATAGTATATTCTCGTAAAATGTAATGTTTTGCCTCAATCCTATACTCAGAAATAATGTAGACACGATGCATGATGGGTCTCGGAACAAACTTAGAAACTACTACTCTCTGCTAATATCTAAAATCGCTGTTTTAGAAGTAATATAAACAACATACTTGTATGTGTTTTACACTTAATTTTTGTCAAGAATAATTAACTAATGTAACGTTATCTTGTTAAAAATATAACTCGATTCTGTCCTGACCTTTATTTATTTACTATTTAATATGTTAAACTTAAGACAGCTTGCCTGTACATATATTTTTTTCAAATATGGCATATTTCTGCGAAATGAGTATTGTGGGGTTAAAAATACGAGAAAATAAAAACCACTTTAACTTATTCACACTAAACATACAATGCATGAATATACAGTAGGCATTGTATGTTTAGTGTGAATAAGTTACAGTGGTTCTTATTTTCTCGTATTTTTAACCCCACAATACTCATTTCGCAGAAATATGCCATATTTGAAAAAAATATATGTACAGGCAAGCTGTCTTAAGTTTGTCATATTAAATAGTAAATAAATAAAGGTCAGGACAGAATCGAGTTATATTTTTAACAAGATAACTTTACATTAGTTAATTATTCTTGACAAAAATTAAGTGTAAAACACATACAAGCGTGTTGTTTATATTACTTCTAAAACATAATTTTTCCTTTGGCTTCCCTTGCGAGATAAAATTTCTCCGCTTGTAAAATCATAGGCGGCTAGGTCAGCTCCTGCTGTCTCAACGTATTGCGTCGTATTTCATACACAAACGCTTCCATAAAATACTTCGGAGTATGACAAAGTGGTAACAATTTAGGAACAGTGTTTCACGTAGAGTTAAGAGGTTACGTGTTTATCCTTGATATTACAATTCAAGGTTTTGAAAGTAGCGGCTTCTGTGGAAAAAAAAAAGTAATAAAATTCAGAAAAAAAGTATTTTATGTTTTAATTTTCTGCGTGTTACACAATAGTCACAAGTGTTTACTACAGTTTCTTAAGTTTTAGGCATTTAATTAACAACACCTATTTAATGTTCAACAGTTTCAAATTTTCCAGATACTAAATAAATATCAGCATATTTGTCTGATACGTAGGCATAAGTAACAAATGACGTGGCGAGTGAAAGTACCATGCTTGCCCTGTTCCGCGCTCCTGGGTTGGAGCGGATTGGAGCAGGGTATACTTTTATTTTAAGAGAAGGGGAGGGGGGGGGGGGTTTAACTGTTGGCTCTTAGGTATGTTATTAAATTGTGTTGTTGAAATACTAATATTGTGTCCGGCCCTTGAAGCTAGAGGTGGGTCGAAAAGTATCAACCTGATACTTTGGCACTGATACGCGCCTGTATCAGGAATGGCAAACGAGTACACTTGAAAAGTATCAAGTACTTTAGTATCAGTTCAGAATTCGCCTGGAACAACACCACGGCCAATGTGCGCAGAACCCGATCGCAGATGACGGTCACTTGGGCGGAGCTTGTGAAAGGGGAGGGAGCAGGAACGACGAATAAGGGATAAAGAAGGGAAATAATGTAGGGGAGGAAGCGCAGGTGAAGGTGTTGGAGAGGCGCAAAGCGAAATTGTTAAGAGTCGTTTGGTTATTGTCCCACATCAAAGTACGCTCAGTGCGTAGTGCGTGCACAGTCTCGTTCAATAATAAAACTAATGCAATTTTAATATTAAAATGTACATTAATACAAGATATATTTATATTTGTGCACCTAACAGCTATGAAAATGCAAATAAATTCTCAGTTGACACTAATAACAGATGTAATCAACATATGGACTTTTTTTCCGAAAACAATTAGTAACTAGTGTTTTCATACATTAAAAGATTACGATTTTATCAAAAATTAAAAATAAAAAAAACAGATACGTACATTAGTGAGCATACTATATCAATGTTTACATTTCAAATGTTTCTTCAGTTTAGTCGATGATGATTTATAACTCAGTTTTTGTTTACACAAATTTCAATTAGCAAACTCATTATTTTCCGTAAAAAAATTCCACACAGATGAAGTCTTTTTCCTGCACTTATCCATTCCTTATTTCACTTTAAAGATACTAACTACAAAGCATGACAGCCCGCAACAATGTACATGGTAATACACGGCCAGGAAGAACTGCAGTGAATGTTGAACTGATTGATACTGGCTGTATCAGGCGGGCATGAGAGTAACAGAGGCAGAGAATTACCGGGCGTGATAAATAATGTATCAGAGACACCGATACCTTTTTACGCTGGTGATGACGGCACGGAGGATGTGTACCCTGTAACGAGAATGCTGATACCTTGTCGCCTCCTGGGACCGCTACTGCTCTGATACAAAAGTATCAGATACTTGTAACTAGGTACATTACTGTATCAGTATCAGGTAGGAACAGATACCGAAAATTGCTGTAACAACCCACCTCTACTTGAAGCGCGCGTACCGCTAGTCTTTCGTTGTTTATCATTTTGTCACCGTTAATTATTATTAGTAGAGTGTAATTTAAGGATAGATCAATGTATTAGAGAATCCCGATTAATTCAGGAATCTCTTATAAAAACTCATGGTTGTTGTAATTTCTATCATACCTCACATTGATTACCGGATAAATATATATTTTGGTTTGCTATCGTCTTGTAATTGAAAGTGTGCTAGAAGTTACAGTTACAATAACTCTTTCACAGTAATTTTTTTTCCTGAGCTTAACTACTTTAAAATTGTATATAGGCTAACATATTTAGGTTGCAATGGGATAGGCGTCAAACCATTGTACTAATAATTTAGTTCATTTACATTTAACACCATCTGCCATCTAGCGGTAAATGTGGAACTTTATTGAAGTCAAGGAGTGCTGTTTAAGTATCTGTACAGCAGGAGGTTAGGAAGTTACGACGTGGTTTTTTTGTGTTGATTTTGAAGTCAGTTTGCACTTAAGGACATGTTAATTTAGAAAACCTAAACAAAAAGTGTGTAGAATCAGTGGCGTACGAAGAATTTCATTTCACGGGGGAAGGGGGATAAAATTACTTTTCCCGCTGATACCTTTATAATTCTTTCCATGTGTTGTTGGGAATGAGAACCTTTTATAGATTTTTTATGATTTGATTTGGGTTGGGGGGGGGGGGTTGTTGTGGTTTGTTGTTGTAGGCATAAAGTGAAATTCCTCTTGTTTTAAAGGACCAGTATTCCACCAAGCAGAAAATAAAACTAAATTTGTGTTTAAAAAACAAGCAAACCGACATCATACACCCAATCAATAATTTTCATTATGTATATAATATTCATATTATAAGTAAAAACTGTTGTATGCCTACCTAGTGAAAAATAACAAAACCAATGGACTGAGCTGTGTATTTAAATTTTTTTATTATAATAATATTTTAACAAATAACAAGTAATATTTCTTCAACTATGGTGTTAAAATGTTATAAGTCATTTATGAAAATGTAAAAAAAAATGCAATGGACGGTATTGGAATTCACGTACTTTTAATTTTCAGTCACGTATGTAACCACAGTTCTAAATAAAACTTATAATAACTTGTATAAGTACATATTTTTTTTTAAGTTGCGACTATTTCTTTGTGTGAATATTAAGGTTTATATAATGTATTCATGAATATTTTTGCAATCACAGATTTATTTGGCACATGAATAAGCTTGATATGTCCCCCGGTGTTCATGTAAGACGATATAAAATAGTTTATTGTTGCCACACGCAGACGACTTAGGCAACGCACCTAAAGAAATTTAACTTCAAAAACGACTTCGAACAGTTAGCAACTAGCGACATCGTGTTTGTTGAAACTAAACGTTGCAAAAGCTTTTCCAGCCATTTAAATAACCAGAACCGCAGGGAACTTGGAATAAACACACATTCTAAACTGCCAAGATACCCGCATCACAAATGCAGTAACGGCGTAGGACCAGGCGCTACATAATGTGTGTCCCGTTTATATTCACGACTTACCTATATTGACCTACTACAATATTAGTTTTAACTGTTTGCTCTTAAGTATGATTTTGAATTGGGTTGGTGAAATACTAACGTTTTGACTGGCCCTTGATATTATTTTACGTTTTATACTTAATCTTTATGTTACCTTCAAGAAATATTTGTTAGGAGTATCTTAAGAATAGGTTAATGAATTAGAGATTCCTGAACAATTCAGGAATCTCCTAAAAACTTAGAATAGTTTGATTTTCAAGTGTATCTCACATGGATTACCGGATAAATATATACTGTGGTTTACTATCAACGTCTTGTACTTGAAAGTGTACTAGAAGTTAGTTACAATAACTATTTCACAGTGATTTTTTTTCCTGAGCATAACTATTTTACAATTCTATATACGTTAACATATTTAAGTTGCAATGGGATAGGCGTCAAACCAATGTACTAATAATTTAGTTCATTTACAATTATCACCATCTGCCATCTAGCGGTAAATGTGGAACTTTATTGAATTCAAGGAGTAATGTGGATGTATCTCTACAGCATGTTAAGAAGTTACGACGTGGTTGTTTCGTGTTGATTTTGAAGTCAGTTTGAATTTTAGGACACGTTCATTTATAAAACCTAAAGTGTTATTACAATCAGTGGCGTACGGAGAATTTAATTTCACGCGGGAAGGGGGATAGAACCACTGTTTCCTTTCAAATTCTTTCCTTTTGTTGTTGGGAATGAGAGCTTTTTTTATGATTTGCGGGCGGGGGGAGGGGGTGGGTTATGCCTCATCCCGCGTACACAGCTGGTTACAGTCGTATAATGGCTGGAAAAGAATAAATTGATGAGAATCTTCGAAACGCATGTTATGTATATTTTTATTGTTGCGCGGTACTTATAATATGCGTGATACAAAAATGTGCTACATGGTTTTTGTAGCCGCAGATAAGGCCCGTTCCACAATGACGTGGAAACGGAGTCGGATCACGTAAACGGATACGGATTTCTCGGAACATTTCGCTGTCGCGTCTGCTGCTTTCACAAAGCACGGAAACGTAATAAATGGCAACCAATAAGACTGCTTTAGGTTACGAAACATTAATTTAAAAAATTGGTTGCCTGTAATTACGGACGATAGTTTAACGTGACAACGTCATAACAAAACATTGATGAAATGATTTGCATACTTTTATGAATGAAATTGAATTATTTTTATTGAATTATCACTATTTTGTATGGATACAAAGGAGTGAAATGAAATCTGCAATTTAATTGATAAATTTACTTTTATTTGCACTCATTAATTCAAATAGGTTTATTACTTTAACGAAAGGATTATTTTAACTATAACCTTTATACATGTTTGCTATTTAACTTCTTCCAAACTGTTATTCTGTTAAGGATAGGACGATGATAAGAAAAGTAGGAAACGAATGGGAGTGTTTCAAGTTTAATGTGCCTCGAAAAAGTCAGATCGATGGTTGTTCCAATCAAGTGGAAGAGAGATATATGCGGCGCAAGCGTACAATGAGCGTAACGGGACACAGCGTAACGGGACACTTTTTCGTGCGTGCAGCCGGCGTTCATCGATTTATTAGACGTCACGTCAAAAAATATATTGTTCGTGATTATATATAGCACGGGCAGAATTTACATGTATAATAAAAATATACTACAAAAAGTAGTAATTGAACACCAGGTATTATTGTACTAGGTACATAAACAAACATGGCTACCACCGCGGCAAATAACTCGACTTATGTTGTTCGCACGAATCAACGTAAACGGAAGAGCTGGGCATTGCCGAGCTAATCCGCAAGGGCCCGTGTCCTTCTGCGTGGTATTGTAGAGATCAGTCTACGTATACTTGTCGTTGTAGAGATGGGCTAACGGAAATTCACTTAAGCTGCGGGTGTTTGTTAATTAACATAGTTGTTTCTCCAGTACATCCTGTTTTCTTATTTACTTCGTTTCGCAGAGTCAATTACATGGAGTTCAACTGATTGCATAACACTGTTGCTTGTAAAAAACCTTGTTGACTGTGTTCTTTTGAAAGTGTATCTTCAAACTGCAAATTCGTCAGACTAAAGAGTGAGTCAGGGTTTTTTCTTCTTTTCATTCATTCTCCCGAGGCTTACGTGACAACGAGGTATAGAGGCGGAGGCACACAGCAACCCGGGCAGATGTCCGGTCAGCACCCGTCCTTGGCCTATGGGCCTATGGGCATACAGGGGAAATTCGCGGGTTCATTTCATGATAGGCTAAAATTCAAAACTACATACCTTCAAGCCGCTTCCGCTATTGGCTCTCTGTCCACCTAGACGGTTCTGGGCCAATGAGAAACCCTCAAACAAAGAAGTAACGAATCACAGGCAACCAAGTTGAGACTACTCGCAAGTCAGACCGAGTGTGTAGTCTATCCTGAAGGTCATCTAAATCATGAGTTTTTCCAGTACCTAGTATAAGTTTTACCGCCCCAGTTGGGACACCACTAGATGTACGGATTGGTTGCAAGTTGGAATTCAAACCTGCATACTCCTGCACTGTGCACCGCAGTTACTTGGCCACGCCCCGCTACGACTGTGAGCCACCGATGCCCATAGCTAGGAGAGAAGTGAGCGAATCAGATAATCCCGACTAAGAACAGTAACTTTCTCACCAAGAAATCAGTCGGTGTAAAAGCAAACATACCGCTTTACGCCAGACATATTTGCGACAATTGCGGGCCTACCAACGGTTGGTTCAGATATCCTGACATCCTTTTCGGCACCGTTAGGCCACCTCGAAGAACGGCTGGGTAATTTTTGTAAAATTAATTTAAGGTAGCCTACTCAACTTATTTCTAAGGTGATTAAAAATTACATTATGTACTAGAATAGTTAAAGTATAATTTTGATGACTTTACATCAGTTGCAAGTCAGTTTAACAATGAGCGAACCTTAGCTTGTCCACTTTGCCCGTCTCTCCCCTACCTAGAATATTAAGTGTTAACCTTGTCTTGCCTAGCTTTATCAGCCTACTCAGATATAGTTTAGTGTTATTATTTTTTTGTTATTTAATATAATTATTTTAAAGACTTACATTTTTAAAATTTTCTTTCTTTAAGCTTTGCTCAAAAGACTTATTTCTTCAAACAATTAAGTTAAAAGGGTTTATTTAGACATGCGAGATTACCGGAGATTGCACTTACAAAGTAAGGCGCGTTAAACTACTGTCCAGAGTCTAGTCTATGGTCTAATGTTATACAAAGCCAGCTTAATGTTTTCAGATTTTTTTTGTGAATGAAAATGAATCCTATATAAAATTAAAAAAATCAAATTGTTGGAGAACCGAGCCCTAAATAGTCTCGCGCAGCAGTATGGTACAATGCCGTCATCCTAGCCACTGAGCTAAATCAACCGGCTGTAATTTTTCACTACTGCTATATATAATAATTAATGAGAAAATAGAGTAGGCTCGAGAATTATTATTGGCTAATCGTTTTTCTATTTTAAACTTTTAAAGGCTAATTATTTACGTATTTCAATGTTTAATGTAATTTCCCTAGTAGTCAAAACACTGTTGTACTTTAATAATATTAAATGCTGTTGCACGTTTTTGCAAGCGCAGAGTTTATATAAGTAGCAACGACGTGATGCTGGATGATTGATGGAGATGTGAGGGCTGTGTTGGCGTGGAACCTGGGAGGAGGCAGAAAAGTGTCGCTAGGGTAGCTCTGTCTCGCCTGTCAGCCCTCGAGGTCGTGCGAAGTGGCGTGCGTCTAAACACGTAGCTTGCAAACGATAGAGAAATCATTCAAGATGGAGCATTGACCGTCTCTATCATGTTTGACTTAATCGTGTTCTGCCGGCACCGCGAAATTTGTCGCTCTCGCAAAATTATTTAAATTGGAATTATTGGGAGGAGCACCTTTATTTCCCACGTATTTTTGTTATATTTTACTGCCCCAATTACTTCGATGAAATCTTTTTGCTACAGCGGTAAAATTCGCGGTGGTTGGACAACTTGGTTCAATCAAACACAATTTAGAAGCTGTTAAAACAAAAACCTTGTTCAGCTGCAACTTGAAAGACGTACACCTGCATTGGGAAGCACCTCGGACCACAAGTTGTCTAGATGTGTTCAGCTTGAACCAACCTACAGCTGAAGTTAGTTGATCGAATTCAGACTTGTGTATAAACTTGCTGTTTTTGTTTCAAGTAAAGTGTAACCGTGTGGGTGGTGGGCGCAGTGTAGCGCATCATCATCAGTAGTACACAGAAGTTGTTTTTGGTACTTTTACAAAATATTCTTTTGGGCATCATTTGCCAAGAAATAGTTTATAATAACACAAGAAAAATATTGCATGTTTGTTCATCACATTTCTATGGCTATTGTATTTTTGCAAACGGTATTGAATGCGCCTACGAAAATTCGCACATTTTAAAATTTCGATTGGTGTGTTAAGCAAGCGAAAACTTATTTAATCAAGGAAAAGATAATTAAATGTTAACCAATTGGACTTTATTATTTGGTTTTATTGTGCTTATTATCGCGCGCAGTTAGTACTGGAAAGCTATTGAGGTAAATGTTGACAAATAATTTTAACCAATGTAGGTACTGGGACCACATGAAGCATAAATCCCCGGACAAGAACCAGATCTCAGTATTACAGCGAACACTTTTTGTAGATACAGTTGCTTTCGTGTAAATGTACAAATATTACAAATGTCTGTAAGCTTACATGATTATTACTTTTACAAAAAAAAAATAAGTGGTGTAGGATGCAACCCTGATGATGGCGACTGCAATGTCGACATAAACGTCGAAAGCTTCACCCTGGACGCGGCTTGGTTGTTAGCGGGGTTACGGCACGCGCCCCACAATAGCGGCACGCGCACCACAATAGCGGCACGCGCACCACAATAGCGGCACGCGCACCACAATAGCGGCACGCGCACCACAAGGCCGGCGCGGCGCGATAGTTTCCACGGCGACGAAGGTCCGCGCGGGTCGATGGTGCCGGGCCAGCCCCTGGGTAGGGGGGGGGGGGGGTCGGGGGGGAGTGCCAGCCCCCCCCCCCTCCCCCACCACAGCCTCGTGCAATACTCCTGTCGGGGCCGTCGCACGACCGTTTAATGGCGACCCTAGGAACATTTTTGCGTTTCGTTTATGGATTTGTGTCCCGCACGAAGGAGTTATTTTCTCCTTACCGTACCCGCCGCTGCGGGTGGTCTCGGGCCGACCAGACTTGCACAAGTAAAAGGCACGCAGGTTGCTTGTTGGCGACTGCCGAGATAACAATTGGAGACCCGGGAGTTTGGCCGCAACACATGCCCTTAGCGCTGCTTTAATGATAGGACAACAATGGTTTGGCCACTCCCCCTCTATGACTGTGAATGCCAGCCAGCGGGAGAGTGGCCGAATCACATCGACCCACACAGAATAAGGGGAGAGGTTCTACAGTAAGGAACCAGCCAATAGAAAGGCTTATGTGGGTAGATTATATGCATAGGACTGTCACTAAACGAATCTACGAAGTTTACGGGTCTATTATAATAATACAAGGCAAAAAAATGGTTTTGTGGGTTCATGGCGTAGCAAAGTATATATTTTTAAGCCTGTTTCTACATTTGCTTTACTCTGATTACTAGAAACCTACAAAATTAGCTTATTTTATGTCACTAAAGATTTTATTGGTTCGTACACATAAAAGACAAAAGACTGACATTTTGGCACGAGTTATTAGACACGCCCTGAAGGACTAGAAGCCAATGACACACACATAAAAACAGCTGTACAAATCACGTGCGATCGGAAGAGGTGGAATATGCAACAGCATGAGTGAAAATCTGTAGGGGCCTGCGTAGTAACATTTGTAATTCCCGTTCCACAGTTACGATTTTGCAAGCGCATGCTGCAGCCAATGATTACGTGACATCGACTTGATTCTGCACACATTTATGCAGTCCTAGCCTGGGGCCAGGTGATAACGAGAGTTTAGTCGATCGGTACATATAAGCTGTTAGCATTGTTCCAGCAGTAATGTGCATAGATAGAAAAAGTTCGCAGATTCATTTTGCTGCAGACAAACTTTTTAGCACTTTTTCTGGCTTGCGACTGGTTCGCTGGACCATGCAGTCCGTGCCGAGAGCTCTGCGCAGATGAGTCCTGGCGGCGAAGCATCTAACTATGCAGGGGACAATGGTCTGTGATAGAACCCGCGAATTTTACCTATTCAAGGGAGTAATTTTTAAGCAATTTTGACAGTATTTTTTAGTCAAATGACACTGATATCCAGTAGTTTTCACATTGATTTCACATTGATAAACATTTCTTGCACAGAGAACAAAACCAGTAATTATTTTTATAGTGTTTTACGTCGCACGATAATGTAAAAAGGCATAAAGGGTGTATTTGTGTTAGTGAGGCGGGATGATAAGTGCGACGATCGCTGGTGATTGTAGCACGGTATCGCCTCTAAGTGCAAGCCACTGAATTGACGTGAAGTATTCTCGTCCTGCATAGGGCAACTATGATATTTGAAAGGTAACCTTAACGTTATATGGCGGAGAGACAGATAAAGATGTACTGCAACTCCCTTGATGCTTTCAAGAATCTGTACCGGGAGTTTCATGTCTAACTATTACAATGAAAATACGCGTTTTAGCCATTTTCAAAAATGAAAAATGGAAACACAATTACTCATACGCCCTCAGTGTATTCTTAGATCTTTTTTGTAAAGACACCACTCTGATTTCTTGAGCAGTTTTCAAATCGCGTGTTGGTTTTATCTGAAACTCAGCACCCCGTGTATACGTGCCCTGGAGGCGACAGTACCTCCAAAAAACCCCATGCGGTCAGTGCTCATAAGTATGAGTGATGCCTCATGAGCCTCTCGCCTCGGCGACCACTGTCACCGAGGAAACAGGTGAAGTGCACTCTCGCCGGGTCGCTGTGCGAGTGGCGGCTCCACTGGAATTGAAGTGACGCGAGTGCTACAGGCCCTTCGTCTCCTGAATGCGTGGTGACCCGGCCTACCAGCCCACAGCCGCACTCAGCGGGAGAAACCGGATCGGAAATGGAATGGAAATCGAAATCGTCGGCAAGCAGGCAGCGGCTGCCTCGTTCGACTTGCATTTCCTGATTCCAGGCTAGTTTCCACCAACGTGTGCATAATCAGGTCGATGCCACGTGTTCATTTTCCCTTCTCTCTTGGTCGCGCGTGATTTGGTCAGACGATTTTATAGGTGTTTGTCACTGGATTGTAGGCCTTCAGTAAAAAGTGTAATTTAGGTGTACCAGCATTTGAAATCTGTGCTGTCGTCGAATAATACGGGAATTTTCGCAGGTCACTAGTTATAGCGCATAATCTGAAGCCGGAAGTTGAAATTACAATGGTTTGATGTCGATATTACTTCGCGCGCCTATGCGCTTGTGCTGATGTTTCCAGTGGAAGACATTCTGTTTGACTCACTTGTCTTCGTCTTTTGTCACATCCACACCACATCCGTTCAGTGCGAAAGGAAAATAAATCTAAATGGTCCATCAAAATAAAGCCATGTTTCGTCTTGCTGACAGCCGCCAATTGCAACGGGGAACTTCAGATAGTTTCGTGAAGAATTATTTGGACTCCAGGTAAACTTGGAATACATGTGCGTGAGGACTGGAATACTAGCTCAGTGCGCCTGCAAACAAGAAGTGGCACACGCGCGCGCAACCAGCCTGTGTGGACGAGTGGAGTCTATTCAGAGCGCGACGTGACTGCAGAGGTCAGAGTTCACGGCGCGTGCACACGCGGTCTCCAGCCCATGGCAGGGTAGATTGCATGACCCTTGACCCGGAGAAGACTGACTGCAACTGGGACCAGGAAATAATGCTCACCTACCTCCGTTCACGTGTCCATTGTTGCGGTATGATGCGGTGTTCGGTGCTTGTATGCAAAACAGCGCTTCCAACTGTCTGGATTCAATTTAAAGTTTTGTTGAGGTTTACTGTGTCGGTCAAGTGTTCAACATGAGCAAATAACATACGAAATCTATGCTTTTAGATTTCACTTCATAACGTAATATTTCTCGTGTTTTCTTCTTGGAATCATATTCTAAAGCTAATGTTGCGCGAAGAGGTGAGATGTTACAACCGATTGGCAGGGGCATGGGCTAGGGAGGGAATGCGGGATATATCACTTTCCTCCCCCGCTCCACCAACAAAAGGAAAGAATTTGAAAGCAAACAGTGGACGAAAAGTTTCTAACCCCCCCCCCCCCGGACATGCCTTAGGTAATTTTGGGTTTTCTTTAGTGTAGGTCATATATTTATATAATATTTCATTAATCAGACAGTTCATGTAGCTAATTCATAGCATTTATTGTGCTAATTTCATTGTAATAGTAAAAAAATGCTATCGTTTCACATATTTTACACATGTTACTTGGTCACTAAGCTTTTTTACTACTACTACTACTACTACTACTACTACTACTACTACTACTACTACTACTACTACTACTACTACTACTACTACTACTAAAATTTAGAAATTGTAACTTAACAATTTTTGTTACCAATTGAAACAAATAAACACGTTTAGTTCTCATAATGAACCTAAATGTAAAGTAAAGCATAGAAAATGCGAGATAGTTTTGAAATGTTCGTTTATTCATGAATAGTTTATGGCCATTTGTTTCCTAGTAAACGTAGACGTTTTAGATAATTTTTTGTTTAAATTACTTGTGAACATATTATTTAATTTTAAGTAAATTTAAAGGATATAGTCGAGGTAGCTGTTATGAAATAAAACCTACGGTCTGATATATGTATAAAATAATATTATAACAATTAGATAAACAAAATGTAGTATTTTATATTTTTTAAAAGTTTGATATTTATAATCCAGAAATCGGTTATTTAAAAAGAAGTAAAAAGTAGTTTGTGTAGTGACGAGGATTTGAACATCAGAACTTTCCCTCTAACATTGCAAATTCTAACTCAAAAATTTTTATTAACACATGCTTTGCACTTTAGAATTTGGTACTTACGAGACATTCCAGCACTCCGTGCTCTTTTGCCTAATATAATTTATATATGTATAAGAAATTATTTAAATAAACATGTTTTGCATAAAAGGAAAATTTAAAAAACCTTTCGCAGCCGCCCACAATATCACTGCGCTATGGAGCCTCGCGTACTGCTGGACATGTAATAATTATTTATTACTTATTTTAAAACTTGCTATTACTTCTTTCTACGATTATTTTAGTTTACCATATATATTCCAAGGTAGTTTTACTATCATACAATTTTATTTGGAATAACAATACGTTCGTGTCGTCCCCAAATGTTTACAAAATGGACTAAATACCTACCGGTTTAATTTGCTACACGTGGGCCCGCCATCTAGGAGAATTCAGCTCGTGGGTGTAGCAGAACAATAGAACAAGTTCTGTTGCAATTTCAAGCCCCTATCACACGATGGAAGTTCCTTGGAAGGTCCTCCTAGGCAGCAGGTATGCGGTTCTGTGGCAGAATTAGCAGAGCGCTGGCCGTCTTTATGGAAGATTTGTAATCGGCCGTGTTCGAATTTCTGTGGAAGATTTAGTAGGTGGGAATTTTATCCAATCATAATGAAGTGGTTGTGTGGCCCTCGTGTTGAATAACGGTAAATTATTTTCTTTATTATTGATTTGAAACTCGGTGAACCATGTGTTCTGTTGAAACAGTTACAATGTTGTGCGAAAGTTATGATGAACACCCGTGTTTATGCAATACAAATAGTATTAACTATCATAATAAAACTATTCCCACAAGTTAGCCTGCACCAGTTACAATTATTATGATCAAATCTTCCATAAATAAAACTTAATTCGTACCCATTCCATGTTCGAAACATAAAATTGATTTGAACCGAAGCGATCAATTTTTTTTAAAGTAAACAATGTTGCTTTTGTTAGGTTTCCATGACGTCATAACCCTCCGACGTTATTTGGGCAGTATTTTTGAGGCAGCTGGACCATAAACGTTGGCGCTATGTGTTTGACGACCGCCAGGTGGCGTAGTTCTTGCCGCTATCGTTATCAGTGCCTCGCTATCGCAGCTGAATGTCGCGTGAAGGGTATCGGCGGCGGACATCAAGTGGACATGGACGGATCGATATGCACACGTTGCGGCCATCCACGTGACTCGCGGGAACATTCCACAGCCAACCCGCCTTCATTGGCTTCACCTGATTTCTGCAGTGAGAACGACGTTGCTAGAGCTGCGATTCATTCCACTGCTTGCCTCAACATGTTCGAGTCTTCTTTTAAAGTGCTCATTTCTGATTAAAATGATTGTGTAATCACTTCTTGTTTATAACCGCTCAGATAAGTCATGGGCGTGTCAAGGCCACAGTAGTACTATTATTAACGTGGGTCAGATGCATATGTATTTCAAGTCTACTTTGCCACCCAATGACTGCGAAATAATCACGTATTGAATATCCGAGATTCGCGTTGGAGACCTTAGAAATCCGCGTTATTATTGATGACTGTCTAGAGTGAAAAGTTTTGTTCACCTGAAAGACCCGTGTCATTGGATCACGAGCTATTCGACACGCGCTGAAGGACTAGCAGCCGATGCCAAAAGCCTATAAAAACTGCCGACCAATCACGTGCGACCTGGAAATAGGTGTATTGTGTCTTCAGCCAATACACGTGACATCGACCTGATTCTGCATTCGTTGGTGCAGCCTAGCCTGGGGCTGCGGGCTTCCCATTGGGCCCCGAGTCCTCATACAGTGTTAGCAAACAGCAGACGCAGCACAAGGTTGTTTCTGTTGCAATTTTGGCACCTCTCGGAATGTATCCGAGAATGTTTCACGGCCTCCCAGCAGTAGTGGCACGAGTAAATAAAGGTTTGGCGCCGAACGAGTCCGCATGACGGCCCGAAGGGAGAAACTGGGTGGACCCAAAAAAAGGCGCTATTGTCAGGAAGCAACTGTGTATACACCGCGCAGAAGGAAACTAGCACGATAACCGTGGAGCGGAGTATCTTTTTTTTGCAAGAGGGAGCGTGTGTAAGGCCGTGAGAGAGAACCTCCTTGAACCATACAGTTCCCACCGAGGAAGACACGGTTTCTCTGCTCGCAAGGCGATCCCACCCGGGAACAAGCTGCTCACTAGCTGCTGGCTCAGGGTCGACAAAGACGGCCAAGAGCACTGTGGACCATCTGTGTGTACATCCGCGCACTGATCTGCAGCGCCATCACCGAGAATACGGGCCTCGCCCATTCTTCCTGGTCTCAGGCTAGGCTGCACAATCTAGTCGCACGTGATGGTCAGCAGTTTTATTGGCTGTCTAATTCGTGATCTAATGACTAAGGGCTTCAAGGTGTACAAACATTTGCAATCTATACTGTCATTTAATAATAACGCGAATGTTTTAGGTCCCTACCTATCAACAAATGACGTAAAACAACTACAGGAAATCAGTTTTTTAAACCATTTCTTAAAGTTTAATAGTCATTTGCACATTCAAGAGACATACATATAAGTTTTTTTTTTTGTTGATGAAGACTTTTCATAAGTAGAGGCCTCAAATTTCGTGCTATTATTTTTTATGACAGTATTGATTGCGAAGGTTGTACACCCAAGTGATCCTTGTAATTAGATTTAAAGTTTCTACACGCTCTGAAGGACCAGAAGCCAGTGACAATTATCTAAAAAAAAAAAAAAAAAAAAAAAAAACTGACCACTTCACGTGTGACTTGGAGAGTGGAATGCAGCTGCAGCTAATGAACACGTGAGATTGCCTTGACACTGCACACGTTTGTGCAGCCTAGCCTGAACCAGGAAATAACGCTCATTTTGCAGATCGTAACTATATAAAGTCTCTTGAATGTAATATAAAAAATGAAAACTGAAAATAATTAATTTTTTACTTTCCATATGTCGAACACTTAGCAACGCTCTAAAATGATTGTCGTACGTGTAACTGTTTTTCGCTCCAAAAAAAAGTGTGGTGCTTTTCATTACAACTTTAAGTTTCAAACATTTACTGACCAAATATTTAGTAGATTTCACTAAAAACCAAAAACTCTTTGCAATTTACTGCAAAATCAGTGTTTATCACTGAAGCAATTAGTCTAAAATGAGGAATGACATAACATAAATATGGACCACTTTTAACTAGATAGCAGTCTGACCTCCGTGGTAGAGTTAGTTGTAACGCCAAATTCGGTGTGAGGGGTCGTAAGTTGAAATTTCTGGTAAAGTGTGACTGTATGTTAAGTTTTATTAATTGTAAGATAAGTTAATCATAGTGATGGGAACACCAGTAGAAGTGTCGATGGTAAGTAAGTACTCGAAAAGTTCTACTTGAACCTGAAGTGATATTAGCTTAAACTGCACTAACAAAGATTTCATTAATTTGCAGAGTTTAAAATTCCAAATTTCACAAGACCTTCGTATAGGCGACGAGAATACATCAAGGACCGAAGGAAACTGCAAGATTAAGAAATTGGGGATCAAGAGAAATCCAAAAAGCCACCTAAAGAGCTACATGAGCGCAGAAAAAGATCAGCAGCGAGGCCTTTTCAAATGCCGGCGCATATTCTACAAGCGGGGAAGTTTCAACTTGAGCATGTTCACGTTTCTGACAGACGACGGAGTGCTATTGTGGGCAAAGAAAATAAATATCCAACAAAACACTTTAATTTCTTTGATGGAATCTCGCGAATAAATTTAAGATGGTCGTGGTTGCATGCAACGCCCCACAGATCGGACACGGCTGAGCCCGCCCCAATCTCTTTCCTCAAATGTGTAGTGCAGAGAGCCGGCCGCCGGACGCACGCTTTCTAACTCGCGGCTGTGCTCGCCGGCCGGAGTTGTCTTGTGACACCGCGTGTCGCAACAGCCGCGGCGAGCCGGTTCCTCGCGGCTGCTGGACGTGGTCCGGTGCACTCTGCCGCTCCGCCCTGCCCCGTCCTGCTCCGTCCTGCCTTGTCCGGCCCCTTTGTGGCCCTTCTTGCTCCGTCCTGCCCCGTCTTACCCCGTCCTGCTTCTTGCTGCCCCGTCCTGCTCCGTCCTGCCTTGTCCGGCCCCTTTCTGGCCCTTCTTGACCCGTCCTGCCCCGCCCTGCCATGTCCTGCCCCGTCCTGCTTCTTGCTGCCCCGTCCTGCTCCGTCCTGCCTTGTCCGGCCCCTTTCTGGCCCTTCTTGCTCCGCCCTGCCCCGTCCTGCCTTGTCCGGCCCCTTTCTGGCCCTTCTTGCTCCGTCCTGCCCCGTCCTACCCCGTCCTGCTTCTTGCTGCCCCGTCCTGCTCCGTCCTGCCTTGTCCGGCCCCTTTCTGGCCCTTCTTGCTCCGCCCTGCCCCGTCCTGCTTCTTGCTGCCCCGTCCTGCTCCGTCCTGCCTTGTCCGGCCCCTTTCTGGCCCTTCTTGCTCCGCCCTGCCCCTTTCTGGCCCTTCTTGACCCGTCCTGCCCCGCCCTGCCATGTCCTGCCCCGTCCTGCTTCTTGCTGCCCCGTCCTGCTCCGTCCTGCCTTGTCCGGCCCCTTTCTGGCCCTTCTTGCTCCGCCCTGCCCCGTCCTGCCCCGTCCTGCCTTGTCCGGCCCCTTTCTGGCCCTTCTTGCTCCGTTCTGCCCCGTCCTGCCCCGTCCTGCTTCTTGCTGCCCCGTTCTGCTCCGTCCTGCTCCGTCCTGCCTTGTCCGGCCCCTTTCTGGCCCTTCTTGCTCCGCCCTGCCCCGTCCTGCCTTGTCCGGGCCCTTTCTGGCCCTTCTTGCTCCGTCCTGCCCCGTCCTACCCCGTCCTGCCTTGTCCGGCCCTTTTCTTGCCCTTCTTGCCCCGTCCTGCCCCGCCCTGCCATGTCCTGCTCTGTCCTGCTTCTTGCTGCCCCGTCCTGCTCCGTCCTGCCTTGTCCGGCCCCTTTCTGGCCCTTCTTGCTCTGCCCTGCCCCGTCCTGCTTCTTGCTGCCCCGTCCTGCACCGTCCTGCCTTGTCCGGCCCCTTTCTGGCCCATCTTGCTCCGCCCTGCCCCTTTCTGGCCCTTCTTGACCCGTCCTGCCCCGCCCTGCCATGTCCTGCCCCGTCCTGCTTCTTGCTGCCCCATCCTGCTCCGTCCTGCCTTGTCCGGCCCCTTTCTGGCCCTTCTTGCTCCGCCCTGCCCCGTCCTGCCCCGTCCTGCCTTGTCCGGCCTCTTTCTGGGCCTTCTTGCTCCGTCCTGCCCCGTCCTACCCCGTCCTGCTTCTTGCTGCCCCGTCCTGCTCCGTCCTGCCTTGTCCGGCCCCTTTCTGGCCCTTCTTGCTCCGCCCTGCCCCGTCCTGCCCCGTCCTGCTTCTTGCTGCCCCGTCCTGCTCCGTCCTGCCTTGTCCGGCCCCTTTCTGGCCCTTCTTGCTCCGCCCTGCCCCGTCCTGCTTCCTGCTTCTTGCTGCCCCGTCCTGCTCCGTCCTGCCTTGTCCGGCCCCTTTCTGGCCCTTCTTGCTCCGCCCTGCCCCTTTCTGGCCCTTCTTGACCCGTCCTGCCCCGCCCTGCCATGTCCTGCCCCGTCCTGCTTCTTGCTGCCCCGTCCTGCTCCGTCCTGCCTTGTCCGGCCCCTTTCTGGCCCTTCTTGCTCCGCCCTGCCCCGTCCTGCCCCGTCCTGCTTCTTGCTGCCCCGTCCTGCTCCGTCCTGCCTTGTCCGGCCCCTTTCTGGCCCTTCTTGCTCCGCCCTGCCCCTTTCTGGCCCTTCTTGACCCGTCCTGCCCCGCCCTGCCATGTCCTGCCCCGTCCTGCTTCTTGCTGCCCCGTCCTGCTCCGTCCTGCCTTGTCCGGCCCCTTTCTGGCCCTTCTTGCTCCGCCCTGCCCCGTCCTGCCCCGTCCTGCTTCTTGCTGCCCCGTCCTGCTCCGTCCTGCCTTGTCCGGCCCCTTTCTGGCCCTTCTTGCTCCGCCCTGCCCCGTCCTGCTTCCTGCTTCTTGCTGCCCCGTCCTGCTCCGTCCTGCCTTGTCCGGCCCCTTTCTGGCCCTTCTTGCTCCGCCCTGCCCCTTTCTGGCCCTTCTTGACCCGTCCTGCCCCGCCCTGCCATGTCCTGCTCCGTCCTGCCTTGTCCGGCCCCTTTCTGGCCCTTCTTGCTCCGCCCTGCCCCGTCCTGCCCCGTCCTGCTTCTTGCTGCCCCGTCCTGCTCCGCCCTGCCTTGTCCGGCCCCTTTCTGGCCCTTCTTGCTCCGCCCTGCCCCGTCCTGCTTCTTGCTGCCCCGTCCTGCTCCGTCCTGCCTTGTCCGGCCCCTTTCTGGCCCTTCTTGCCCCGTCCTGCCCCGCCCTGCCATGTCCTGCTCTGTCCTGCTTCTTGCTGCCCCGTCCTGCTCCGTCCTGCCTTGTCCGGCCCCTTTCTGGCCCTTCTTGCTCCGCCCTGCCCCGTCCTGCCCCGTCCTGCCTTGTCCGGGCCCTTTCTGGCCCTTCTTGCTCCGTCCTGCCCCTTTCTGGCCCTTCTTGCCCCGTCCTGCCCCGCCCTGCCATGTCCTGCCCCGTCCTGCTTCTTGCTGCCCCGTCCTGCTCCGTCCTGCCTTGTCCGGCCCCTTTCTGGCCCTTCTTGCTCCGCCCTGCCCCGTCCTGCTTCTTGCTGCCCCGTCCTGCACCGTCCTGCCTTGTCCGGCCCCTTTCTGGCCCTTCTTGCTCCGCCCTGCCCCGTCCTGCCCCGTCCTGCTTCTTGCTGCCCCGTCCTGCTTCGTCCTGCCTTGTCCGGCCCCTTTCTGGCCCTTCTTGCCCCGTCCTGCCCCGCCCTGCCATGTCCTGCTCTGTCCTGCTTCTTGCTGCCCCGTCCTGCTCCGTCCTGCCTTGTCCGGCCCCTTTCTGGCCCTTCTTGCTCCGCCCTGCCCCGTCCTGCCCCGTCCTGCCTTGTCCGGGCCCTTTCTGGCCCTTCTTGCTCCGTCCTGCCCCTTTCTGGCCCTTCTTGCTCCGTCCTGCCCCTTTCTGGCCCTTCTTGCCCCGTCCTGCCCCGCCCTGCCATGTCCTGCCCCGTCCTGCTTCTTGCTGCCCCGTCCTGCTCCGCCCTGCCTTGTCCGGCCCCTTTCTGGCCCTTCTTGCTCCGCCCTGCCCCGTCCTGCCCCGTCCTGCTTCTTGCTGCCCCGTCCTGCCCCGTCCTGCTCCGTCCTGCCTTGTCCGGCCCCTTTCTGGCCCTTCTTGCTCCGCCCTGCCCCGTCCTACCCCGTCCTGCCTTGTCCGGGCCCTTTCTGGCCCTTTATGCTCTGTCCTGCCCCGTCCTACCCCATCCTGCCCCGTCCTACCCCGTCCTGCCCCGTCCTACCCCGTCCTGCCTTGTCCGGCCCCTTTCTGGCCCTTCTTGCTCCGTCCTGCCCCGTCCTGCCTTGTCCGGCCCCTTTCTGGCCCTTCTTGCTCCGCCCTGCCCCTTTCTGGCCCTTCTTGCCCCGTCCTGCCCCGCCCTGCCATGTCCTGCTCTGTCCTGGCCCTTCTTGCCCCGTCCTGCCCCTTTATGGCCTTTCTTGCCCCGTCCTGGCCCTTTCTGGCCCTTCTTGCCCCGTCCTGGCCCTTTCTGGCCCTTCTTGCCCCGTTCTGCCCCGCCCTACCACGTCCTGTTGTGTCCTGCTCCGTCCTGCCCCTTTCTGGCCCTTCTTGCTCCGTCCTGCCCCGTCCTACCACGTCCTGTTGTGTCCTGCCCCGTCCTGCTCCATCCTGCCCCTTTCTGGCCCTTCTTGCTCCGTCCTGCCCCGCCCAACCACGTCCTGTTGTGTCCTGCCCCGTCCTGCCCCGTCCTGCCCCGTCCTGCTCCTTGCTGCTCCTTGCTGCCCCGTCCTGCCCCGTCCTGCCTTGTCGTGCCCCGTCCTGCTCTGTCCTGTTCTGCCCCGTCCCGGCCCTTCTTGCTCTGTCGTGCCCCGTCCTGCCACGTCGTGCCCAAGTCGGTTCATAAATGAAATCATACTGTTCATTTCAGCCAATGAAATTTCGCAATGTATCCGACATGTTGGTTGTATCTATATTAGCTACAAAATGATTATCCCGTGACATCTGACCAGCAATTTGTGAGCACAGTTTTTCAACATATAAATAAATAAGGTTTATATAAAAATTTTTAGATAACCATTCTAACAAGACATTTTATTTACAATTTTTTGCTAGTGACTCATAAGTATTAGCATCAATTAATTTTTAAAGCAGGAATGGCGCTTGAGCGTTGTAATATCTCGACAATTTCATACCACAATTTGATTGATAAATATAAATAGTAATAGTTCTCTAGTCTCGACAAAATGGCTTCCTAACATAATCTTATTGGTTGTTGCGCCATGCGTCCGTAACAGAAATCAGATATATACATTTGCCGTCTATGCGCGCGACCGTTCCGTGCGCTGTTGTGAACCAGTAGGTTGGAAAACATGGCGGTCAAATCTTGTGTTATACTGTTACTGTTATTTTTTCGATTGTACATCCGGCTTTACACTTCCGGCTACTCCGCTACTCTCAGCCCCAGGCTGGTCTCAAACCAACCTTCTCTCATTGGCTTCTAGTCCTGATCCAATGGCAACGGCCGTTACATAAGGTGTATACGTCAACCGTGCAACCCGTTATTAGGACGACATCCCTTGTCTTAAAACCTGAAGAAAAAAAGAATAATAAAACAAAAAAGGTTGTGTTTTTATTATTTTTACCCTGTCATAATTTATTTGAATATAATTATTAATAATTTTTTTTGTTCAGGTAGATATTATTCTCATAATAGATGAAAATAATATTTCTTAATACAAATAAAAACTGTATTTTCCGAACTAAAGCGAAAAATCAGTGTGACCAGTCTTTTTTTTTTTTTTGCTGCCTAGTGGTTGTGCCGTCATATTAATTGGGAGTGTTTTATTTTTATTGTTACCTATTTTCAATAGGATTTAATGGAAAGTGGTGTGAATATTAAGTTAAAACTTGATTGTGATAATGTACTTGCCGAGTGATGTGACACTGCAGAAACGTCGTGTGTACAGTGAGTAAATGAAGAGCAGGTGCAAGCTACACCAGGAGGTGCTGCTAGTGGCGGAGAAATAGTGAACTACAAGGACGCACAAAAGAAGAATGTGCAGTGCAACAAAGTGTAAACGCTGAGTGCGTTTAGCTCGATAAAGAAAGATAAATTAAAAATTATTTATCTTATTTTGAAATAGAACTGTTTGCAATAAACAGTTTATACCTTATTTAAATTAGTTCATAAAAATTAACCTACTTAACCAAAATAAAAATTATTTTTCAATGATAAGTTTTTATAAAAGGAATATATATATATTATAATTAGACTCGGTTGTTAGAATAATGTAAGACACACAACAATCAATAAATATTATTTATAGAGTCCTGCCCAGCAGGACAATAATGAAAACTAGTAGAGGTGTAAAAGTAACGAAAAAATATGTACCCGTATGTATTCGTTACTATAACAATTAGTACTCGTTAATTACGTATCGTTACTCGTTACTTCTGATACCGCACAAAATGGCACAAGGCACATGCTATGTTATGTAACAGCAACGAATCGAGTCGTATTTCGTACGCGTACAGTATGACGTCGCGTAAATAAAAATAAATCGAATATAAACAATTAAAAACATTTGATAATTAACAGCTTTTTTTAACCAAGAAACAATTAAATCTCATTAGAGCGGCTTAATTTTAATATATCTTTTAAGATAAGAACATAAAACGTGAAAATACGCGATAATAAAAACAAAAACATACATATTTATAATTTGTAAAAAATACTTTCTTACGTTGTTTCTGTTCGAATCTAAAACTTTGTCTACACACACAATACCTTTAATAAACAGTAAAAAACTTGGACGACGAATTTCCAAATTATACTTTTATTAATAAACAAACATCGTTCTTTGTAACGAATAAGCGCGCGCATGCGTAAAACATACGAAAGATGCGAGTAACGAAATGCATTCGTGTGTAACGTTTCGTTACTCGTTACTAGATGGCGCACCCGTTCCTCAGTAACGAATACATACGGTTTGCTACAGCTCTAAAAACTAGATCTGTCCAGCATAACGAGGCCAAGTAGCCTGCTAAACCCCACGACTAGACAGTGTATTTTCTAGCATTGTTCAGCGTGCGTTAGATATAGTAAGTTTCAAATTTATAGTGAGACATAGTTGTATGTGCCAAGTGATGTGACACTGCAGAAGAGTTGCGTGTACCGTTGGTAAATGAAGAACTATTTAGATTATTTTAAGTGTACGTAATCTTTAACCCGCTACAGTCGCTGGGGTATGAACGGGTTTTTAGATTTCCTCTTCTCTGAGATTTGATTCGGCATGACGTCACAGCGGCAACGTAGCGAAATAAAATAAAAACATTTTTTTATATTTCTTAAGAATTATAAATAAAACTCATTTTTCTGAAACGCAATTGTGTTTTGTTAGAATATGTAATGATTTTTAGAATCAAAATTTTTTTGGTTGGTATAACAAAGATAGTGTTAATTATAAACTATGTAGGTCACACTCCCGTGTTTAAAAATTTGAGTTTACAATTTGTGGTGACACTGCGAAATTAAATTGTCTTTGTTATGCTAGTTTGTTGTTGTATTGATATAATACAAACAGGTTATAAAGGAATTGGTGTCTGTTTTGACGTACAAAAGTTATTTATGATTTAATCTTATAATTACATGTAGTTAGCCAGCTATCCAATTCGAAGTAGTAATGGTGATCATTTAATCTAGAGAGTTGAAAATGCAACCGAGCCATTATTTGTATATGTTATTTGAGAATCTGTAAATAACAAGCGAGACAAAGAAACAAGCAGGATGTTAGATAAACCATAATTTTAAGTGAAAGAAACCCATCTCGTATTTTCATTTGCCAGGTGTGCAGTTCATATAAATGCTTTATTTATAATTTATTAATGTATGTTCATTTCTTAATAAAAGGCTGTTTCATTTAGAGATTACATATTTAATGAACATATTTTATTTGTGTTTTGATTATTATTGCCTACTCAGCATGAAAGAAAGGGAACTAATAGACTGAGCTAAGAATTAAATTTATTATAGGAATTAGATAATTACAAAAAAAAACTACAACGACGGGGTTCGAACCACGACACCAATTGCTTGAGTCAGGGCGCTGTGCACTAACCGGGTGCGCTACAATTCCTCAATACATTAGTTAGGTTTCTTTGTGTATTATAACATCTGGTTATTTCTTTCCATAATTGTTTTAATTTTCATAATATATATCAGGATAGTTCCACTATCACATAGTTTTATTTGGCAAATCAATTGTTACGAATTCGGCTCATGTATTTGTGCCCTGTATTTATATTTACAAAGTATTATTGTTTATTCATAACAACAAATTAATTTATTTAAAAAATACTAATATTCATGAGCATTTCACACGAATTAATGCAGATTTTCATCTGCAAAGGGTTCATAAGAAAAAAAATTTACAGTCAGATAAAAATGTTGGTATTAGATTATTCAATAAATTACCATCAGTTATAAAAAATATGGACCAATATAATTTATTTAAAAAGGAATTATTTTTTTATTTATCACATAAGGCTTTTTATAATATAGATGATTATGAACAGGAGGTAGCTTCGTAATTTTTTTTGTTTTTAATGTATGACTTTTCTTTTATATATAATTTATTTTATATATAATATATAATAGGTGCTTAATCATGGAAGAGCAGCTGTTATATTATATTATTTTAATTTTGTAATGCTTTTAATACTGTTCTTGTACCTGTTTATGTGTTTGTATTTATGTTTATTCGTAATTTTTTTTGACATATTCTATACCATGGTATGGTCTATTGAATGAAATAAAAAATCAAATCATGTGTATGGCAGGAAAATAAAACACGTTCTAGTTCGGTTTTACGTAAGACTTTTGCCACGTAAACTTTTAAACTCTGAGCCAGACCCTCTTGGAAGGATGCTAAATTGTGGTCTGCACAGAAAAAAGCAGAAAAACTTAGAATACGAAACTGTCGAGAAGGAACATAATCGACAGCCAACAGACGGAACTATAAACTTGGAATGAGCACCCGGGAGGTGCTGCTATTGGCGGAGAGAGCGGGAACTACAAGGATGCTTGGGTGTGGAATTTGCAATGCAAGAAAGTGTAAAAGTTGAGCATTTTCAACTCTTTGATGAAAGCTGATTTAAAAATAAGTTTTATTTAGAATGGGGGATTTTTTAAAACAGCCAGTCTATATATATTTTTAGGTTAATTTATAAACTTTAGCCTACTTAACAAAAAAACAAAAAAATATTAAAATGATAAGTTTTTAAGAAAAGAACATATAATAATTTTGCTGTATTTTAAAGTTGATAGATCCTAAGGAGTTGTGCATTAAATGTCAATTATTTTCAGGTCCTGTATACAGGACCACATAAAAAAAATCGTAATAGATATAATATTGTGAAATAGAATGGATCTTAGTGACTCTACTTATGTGATGACCTGACTTTGCACCACGACAATTTCTGATGTTTTAATTTCGTGCATTGTTGTTTAGTGTGTCTTAATTCTTGATGTCCTTTTACGTTTATTAATGTCATGGATTGTGAGAAGAAACTAGAGAAAAACGTCTGGTATCGCAGCGTGTATATTGTTATATTGTAAATTATATATATCTGGTTTGTATTTTTTGGCATATGTCATCTGTCTTACTCTTCAGTTGAATAAAAATAATTTATACAACCGAAACCAAACCACGGCAATATGTACCATCATTGTTCAAGCTCGCGTTAATCTTTCTTGAATTTGTTACCAATTTCTTTAGAAGGTTATAATCCTAAATAGTGATAATTATAAGTTAAAATTTGATTGTGATAACGATGTGACAGTACAGATATTTCGTGTGTACAGTTACTAAATAAAGAGCAGTTGCAAGCTACACCAGGAGGTGCTGCTAGTGGCGGAAAAAGAGTGAACTACCAGGACGTACAAATGGAGAATGTGCAATGCAAGAAAGTGTAAAAGTTGAGAATTTTCAACTCTTTGAAGGAAGCTTATTTAAAAATGTTTTATTTTGAATTGGGGAATGTTTAAGACAATTAGTCTATATATGTTTTAAGTTAATTTTAAAACACTAACCTATTTAACAAAAAAAAAATATTTTTCAATTATAAGTTTTTACAAAACGAATATATAATAATTTGGCTGTGTTAGATACGCAAGATTTGTTGAAAGTCAATCCTTACGTTATTAATTATTTTCAGGTCCTGCTTGCAGGATCTCATCAGTTGACTAAGTAATTTATAAATCCAAAACCGAATCACGACTATATGTACCAGCATTGTGAATACCTATGTTAGTATTTTTTTTACTTTATTTTTTTTTAGCAAGTTTTTATCAGTTAAAACTTTATTGTGGTAATGGTATGTGCCGAGTGATGTGACACTTGTGAAACGTCGTGTGTACAGTGAGTAAATGAAGAGCAGGTGCAAGCTACACCAGGAGGTGCTGCTAGTGGCGGAGAGAGAGTGAACTACAAGGACGCACAAAAGAAAATTGTGCAATGAAAGTTAAGTGAAAGAATTGAAAGTGTAGCCTTGTGACGAATTCTTTTATATATAATATATTTCGACGGTAGGGGGAACAATCCTAATTAATTTATATATATTTCTGAAAGTTAAATTTGAAGCTTTTGCCTGCTTTTTCAAACAAAATATTTTAATAACCCGAGATAGAGGGGTGAAGGTCAAGGTCGGTTTAGCGCATGTGGAAAGCGAGACGCACGTGGTTGTGAGTGCGGTGTTTCTGGAGTGCTCGCAGTAAATACAATTGGCGTTGAAGTATTATAAAAAAACCTTAACTGATGTTGGAAATTCTAATTATAATAGTATAAATAGGGTTTTCTGACATAACTTAATTCTATAATATCAATAATTTTAATTTATAATATATAATAGATATATTCATTAAATGAATTATATTTAATCTGAAATCACCTTAGCGTGTAGCACATCTGAGAAAATAATTTCGGCCCGATTTCAGGCAGACTTTAAAATATTTCAGATTTGGCTTGTACCTTTATAAATATATGATACAGGTAAGCATTATTTAATATACCTATTCTGCGATACCTTAAAAATTGTATATTACTCGATTCACATAACCCTTACAGTTTACACTGTGTGTTTTATAACGTAGTATGTATATTTTTTAAAACCTTAATTTTACATTTGTATTTCTTGTCCAGTATTAGATAAATAAAAACCTACGGCGCCCTTGTGGCGTTATAGCGTTTACTGCTATCTATCGGCAGACGCGACACCAGGAGTGTTAAACAGTTCTGTCATAAAAAGCGGCGGCCACTACAGCCGTATGCAGCGGTAAAATAAAATCGTCATTGTGGAGAAACTAATGAACCGAACTCCAAAAAAAATTTTTGCTCTGTTTCCTAATGTATATAATCTCCAGTAGTTCAGTTAGTAAGATTTTGGTCGCTATAAATAAAGCAGAAAATAATAATTAATCACGAAGCCTTTTTGAGGTTTATACGGTGATTTGTTCAACTTTATTTATCGAATGATTTTTGTTCATTAATTACTTTAGGGTGGTAGCGTAAGAGTACGAAATGTGCAGTATTGGTTACATATCATTTTAAGTTTACTAAACGTTGTTACATATACCCGTTTCCTCACAATAGTCGTGTACGTTTTTATGTTTTCGGGGTTCCGTATGCTATCGCAAATGGTGCAATGAAATCGCTTTCATATCTGCTGCCTCGAAAAAAATATTCTTTATTTGTTAAAATTGTGATATTACTAGAAAATCTTCGGGGATTTTTATGAGCCGCTGTGCCTAATTATATGTATTTATAGTGGAGTTCAACAATGCAGAATCAGAGAGAGAGAGAGAGAGAGAGAGAGAGAGAGAGAGAGAGCGCGAGAGAGAGAGAGCGCGAGAGAGAGAGCGAGCGCGCGAGAGAGAGAGAGAGCGAGCGCGCGAGAGAGAGAGAGAGCGAGCGCGCGAGAGAGAGAGAGAGAGCGCGCGAGAGAGAGCGCGAGAGAGAGAGAGAGAGAGCGCGAGAGAGAGCGCGAAGAGAGCGCGAGAGAGCGCGAGAGAGAGAGCGCGCGAGAGAGAGAGCGCGAGAGAGAGAGCGCGAGAGAGAGCGCGAGAGAGAGCGCGAGAGAGAGCGCGAGAGAGAGCGAGAGAGAGAGAGCGCGAGAGAGAGCGCGAGAGAGAGGCGCGAGAGAGAGAGCGCGAGAGAGAGAGCGCGAGAGAGAGAGCGCGAGAGAGAGAGCGCGAGAGAGAGCGCGAGAGAGAGAGCGCGAGAGAGAGAGCGCGAGAGAGAGAGCGCGGAGAGAGAGAGCGCGAGAGAGAGAGCGCGAGAGAGAGAGCGCGAGAGAGAGAGCGCGAGAGAGAGAGCGCGAGAGAGAGAGCGCGAGAGAGAGAGCGCGAGAGAGAGAGCGCGAGAGAGAGAGCGCGAGAGAGAGAGCGCGAGAGAGAGGAGCGCGAGAGAGAGCGCGAGAGAGAGCGCGAGAGAGTGCGCGAGAGAGAGAGAGCGCGAGAGGAGAGAGAGCGCGAGAGAGAGAGAGGCAGCGAGAGAGAGAGAGCGCGAGAGAGAGAGAGCGGCGAGAGAGAGAGAGAGAGCGGCGCGAGAGAGAGAGAGAGAGGCGCGAGAGAGAGAGAGAGCGCGAGAGAGAGAGAGAGCGCGGAGAGAGAGAGAGAGCGCGAGAGAGAGAGAGAGCGCGAGAGAGAGAGCGCGAGAGAGAGAGAGCGCGAGAGAGAGAGAGAGCGCGGAGAGAGAGAGAGCGCGAAGAGAGGGAGAGAGAGCGCGGAGAGAGAGAGAGAGCGCGAGAGAGAGAGAGAGCGCGAGAGAGAGAGAGGCGAGAGAGAGAGCGCGAGAGAGAGAGCGCGAGAGAGAGAGCGCGGAGAGAGAGAGCGCGCGAGAGAGAGAGCGCGAGAGAGAGAGAGCGCGAGAGAGAGAGAGCGCGAGAGAGAGAGAGCGCGAGAGAGAGAGAGCGCGAGGAGAGAGAGCGCGGAGAGAGAGAGAGCGCGAGAGGAGGAGAGAGCGCGAGAGAGAGGAGAGCGCGAGAGAGAGAGAGCGCGAGAGAGAGAGAGCGCGAGAGAGAGAGAGCGCGAGAGAGAGAGAGCGCGAGAGAGAGAGAGCGCGAGAGAGAGAGAGCGCGAGAGAGAGAGAGCGCGAGAGAGAGAGAGCGCGAGAGAGAGAGAGCGCGAGAGAGAGAGAGCGCGAGAGAGAGAGAGAGCGCGAGAGAGAGAGAGAGCGCGGAGAGAGAGAAGAGAGCGCGAGAGAGAGAGAGAGCGCGAGAGAGAGAGAGCGGCGAGAGAGAGAGAGAGCGCGAGAGAGAGAGAGGAGAGCGCGAGAGAGAGAGAGAGCGCTTGAGTGCGATGAGAGAGAGAGAGAGCGCGAGAGAGAGAGAGAGCGCGAGAGAGAGAGAGAGAGAGCGTCTGCGAGAGAGAGAGGATGAGCGCGAGAGAGAGAGAGAGCGCGGAGAGAGGGAGAGAGAGCCGAGAGAGAGAGAGAGAGCGAGAGAGATAGAGAGAGCGAGGAGAGAGAGAGAGCGAGAGAGAGAGAGAGCGCGAGAGAGAGAGAGAGCGAAGAGAGAGAGACGAGCGGAGAGAGAGAGAGCGAGGAGAGCGAGAGAGGCGAGAGAGAGAGAGAGACGCGAGAGAGAGAGCGCGAGAAGAGAGCGAGAGAG